>NW_028274822.1:29406742-29709772 GCF_037043125.1 Eumetopias jubatus
CTCCCAGCTGCTCTCTGGATTTTCTCTTTGTCTGTGAGATTCGTAAGTTTTACTATTAGATGTTGGGGTGTTGACCTATTTTTATTGATTTTGAGGGGGGCTCTCTGTGCCTTCTGGATTTTGATGCCTGTTTCCTTCCCCAAATTAGGGAATTTCTCCTCTGTAATTTGCTCCAATATACCTTCTGGTCCTCTCTCTCTTTCTTCTTCTTCTGGGATCCCAATTATTCTAATTTTGTTTCGTCTTATGATATCACTTATCTCTCGAATTCTGCCCTCGTGATCCAGTAGTTGTTTCTCTCTCTTTTTCTCAGCTTCTTTATTTTCCATCATTTGTTCTTCAATATCACTGATTCTCTCTTTGCCTCATTTATCTTAGCAGTTAGCGCCCTCATTTTTGATTGCACCTCATTAATAGCCTTTTTTATTTCGACTTGGTTAGATTTTAGTTCTTTTATTTCTCCAGATAGGGTTTCTCTAATAACTTCCATGCTTTTTTCAAGCCCAGTGAGTATCTTTAAAGTCATGATTCTGAACTCTAGGTCTGACATCGTACTAATGTCCGTATTGAGTAGGTCCCTGGCAGTCGGTACTACCTCTTGTTCTTTTTGTTGAGGTGATTTTTTCTGTCTTGTCATTTTGTCCAGAGGAGAATAAATGAATGAGAGAACAAAATGTTAACAGGGTAACAACATCCCCAGAAAATATACTGTAAACAAATCAGAAAAGACCTGAAACTAGGGGAAAATAAAGGGAAAGAAAGAAAAAAGAAAAAAAAAAGAAAAGAAAAAGATAAAAACAAAAACAGTACAAAACAAAAAAAAAACAGAATATGATCAAATATGATCAGGCTGGTGCATAGATCAGTGCCACACACTAGATTTTGGGTGTATTTTGGTCTGTTAGAAGAAAGTGGTTCCCAAAATTTTAAGGAAAGAAAAACTTATGTATGTACAAAAATAAGGGTATATATGATAAAGGGATGGAATATGACTGTAAAGATGAAAATTATAGAAGATTTTTAAAAGGAATTGATAAGATGAGTTGGTTGAAAAAAGAAAGAAGATTTAAAAAAAAAAAGGAGAGAATGTGATCAGGAGGAGACTAGAACAAAGCCATACACTAGAGATTCAGGGTATATTTTGATCTGTTAGTAGAAACACTGTCTCAAAATTTTAAAGAGAAGAAAACATATATATATGAAAATAAGGGTAACTACTATGAAGGGATAGAATATGACTCTAAAAATGAAAAATAAAAAAGATTTTTTAAAAAAGGGATTGATAAGATGTTGGTTGAAAAAGGGAAAAAGAAAAATTAAAAAAAAAAGTTAAAAAAAAACTTAACTTTGAAAGACTAAAGAATCATGGGAAAAAAAGCCATGGATTCTATGTGCAGTATTCCCCTAGCGCTGGAGTTCTGCTGTTCTCCTTGATCGGTAAACTTGGTCTTGGCTGGCTTTTCTTGCTGATCTTCTGGGGGAGGGGCCTGTTGCCGTGGTTCCCAAATGTCTTTTTCCAGAGGCGGAATTGCCCCACCCTTGCCGGTCCGGGCTAAGTAATCTGCTCGGGTTTGGTCTCGGGAGCTTTTGTTCCCTGCAAGCTCTCGGTACAGCTTTGGAGGATGAGAGTGAAAATGGCGGCCTCCCAATCTCTGCCCGGGAGGAGTCGAGAACTCGGGGTCCCACTCCTCAGTGAGCCCCTGGAGAAAAACAGTCAATTACTCCCATCTCCCTGGCTCTGGCCGCACTCCGTGCTCACCCGGCCTGTGACCGAGCGTGTCTATCTCTGGCACCCAACTTGGTGTGGAGTCTCCAAACCCAGCAGATCCCTGCGGTACGCTCCCACGCCGCTCCTCCTGGGGGAGGAAGGGGAGTCTCCCCGGATCTGCCGCTTGTTGGGTCCCTGCTGGAGGAGCAGTGGCCTGACTGGGCCACGGATCACAGTTTATGGCCACCCCGAGCTGAGAGCCCGCGCCTCGGCTCCATCTCTGCAGCCGGCTTCACTGATTCTCTTTTTGCTCCGATACCTGGGAGCTCTGCTGCACTCAGGCACCCCTGGTCTTTCTGTGACCCCGAGGGTCCTGAGACCACACTGTCCCACGAGGGTTCCACCTCTCGCTTAGCCACTGGAACGACGTCCCTCAGCAGAGCCGACTTCTAAAAGTTCCGATTTTGTGCTCCGCAGCTCTAGCACTTGCCAGAAGTGGCCGACGGAGGCACCCTCCCCCGCCATCTATCCTCCCGAATATCGCCTCAGATTCACTTCTCCGCACGTCCTACCTTCCAGTAAGTGGTCGCTTCTCTGTTCAGAGAGTTGTTGCTACTCTCTTCTTTGGTCTCCTGTTGAGTTCGTAGGTGTTCAGAATGGTTTGATCCCTATTCAGCTGAATTCCTAAGACCAGACGAAATCCAGGTCTCCTACTCCTCCGCCATCTTGCTCCGCCCCCCTGCATTTAAGGTAATTATTGATAAATATGTACTTACTGCCATTTTCTTGATTATTTTCTGGTTGTTTTTGTTGTTTTTCTCTGTTCCTTTTTAATCCTCTTGTTCTCTTCCTTTATGATTTGTTGACTTTCATTTGATGTTTATATACAATATCCTATGTCTGTAGCTCTTTTAAGTTGATAGTTGTTAGTTGTCTAAGATCAAGCATATTCTAAAAATCACTACATTTTTACTCCCCCAACCCACATTTTACATTTTTGACATCATGTTTTACATCTGACTTTGTGTATCCTTTGACAAATTATTGTAGGTCTAGATGATTTTTTTGTCAGAGTATTTTTAATTGAAAGGGTTTTTTCCTTTGTTTTTTAAATACTTTCAGCCCTTTGAATATATTGTGCCACTTTCTGGTCTGTAAAGTTTCTGCTGGAAAATCAGCTTGTAGTCTAATGGGGGTTCTCTTTTGTATATAACTAGTTGTCTCTTGCTGCTGCTTTTTCTGTTTCATGTTTTTTATTTAAATTCCAGGTGGTTAACATATAGTATAATACTAGTTTCAAGAGTAGAATTTAGTGATTCATCACTTACATATAACACCCAGTGTTTATTACTACCAGTGCCCTCCTTAATACCCATCACCTGCTTAACCCATCCCCCTGCCCACCTCCCCTCCAGCAACCTTGAGTTTGTTCTCTATAGTTAAGAATCTGTTTTATGGTTTGCCTCTCTCTTTTTTTCCCCCTATGTTCATCTGTTTCCTTTCTTAAATTCCACATATGACTGAAATCATATGGTACTTATCTTTCTCTGACTTATTTTGCTTAGCATGATACATTCTAGCTCCAACCACATTGTTGCAAATGGCAAGATTTCATTGTTGTAACATTCCATTGTATATATATACCACCTCTTCTTTATCCATTCATCAGTTGATGGACATTTAGGCTCTTTCTATAATTTAGCTATTGTTGATAATGCTGCTGTAAACATCAGGGTGCATGTGTCCCTTCGAATCACTGTTTTTGTATCCTTTGGGTAAATACCTAGTAGTGCAATTACTGGATCATAGGTAGTTCTAGTTTTAACTTTTTGAGGAACCCTGTTTTCCAGAGTGGCTGCACCAGTTTGCATTCCCACCAACAATGTAAGAGGGTTTCCCTTTCTCTGCATCCTTGCCAACACCTGTTGTTTCCTGTGTTGTTAATTTCAGCCATTCTGACAGGTGTGAGGTGGTTTTTCACTGTAGTTTTGATTTGTATTTCCCTGATGATGGGTGATGTTGAGCATCTTTTCATTTGTCTGTTAGCCATCTGGATGTCTTCTTTGGAAAAATGTGTATTCATGTCTTCTGCCCATTTCTTAACTGGATTATTTGTTTTTTGGGTGTGGGTTTGATAAGTTCTTTATACATTTTGGATACCAACTCTTTATCAGATATGTTATTTGCAAATTTCTTCTCACATTCCAAAGGTTGCTTTTAGTTTTGTTGACTGTTTCCTTTGCTGTACAGAAGCTTTTTATTTTTATTTTGATGAAGTCCCACTTGTCCATTTTTGCTTTTGTTTCCCTTGCCTCTGGGATGTATCTAGTAAGAAGTTGTTATGGCTGATGTCAAAGAGGTTGCTGCCTGTGTTTTCCTCTAGGATTTTGATGGTTTCCTGTCTCACATTTAGGTCTTTCATCCATTTTGAATTTATTTTTGTGTAAAGTGGAAGAAAGTGGTCCAGTTTCATTCTTTTGCATGTTGCTGTCCAGTTTTCCCAATACCATTTGTTGAAGAGACTTTTTTTCCATTATATATTTTTTCCCGCTTTGTCGAAGATTAATTGACCATATATTTGAGGGTCCATATCTGGGTTTTCTGTTCTGTTCCATTGATCTGCATCTGTTTTTGTGCTAGTACCATACTGTCTTGATCTCTACAGCTTTGTAATATAACTTGAAGTCCAAAATTATGATGCCTCCAGCTTTGCTTTTGTTTTTCAAGATTGCTTTGGCTATTTGGGGTGTTTTGTGGTTCCAGATAAATTTTAGGATTGTTTATTCTAGCTCTGTGAAAAATGCTGGTGGTATTTTGATAGGGATTGTATTAATGTGTAGATTACTTCTGGTAGTAAAAGACATTTTAACAATATTTGTTTTACCAATCCATGACCACAGGATGTTTTTCCATTTCTTTGTGTCCTCTTCAATTTCTTTTGTAAGTGTTCTCTAGTTTTCAGAATACATATCTTTTTGTATTCTTTGGTTAGGTTATTCCTAGGTATCTTATGGTTTTTGGTGCAATTGTAAATGAGATCTATTCTTTGATTTCTCTTTCTGCTGCTTCATTATTGGTATATACAAATGCAACAAATTTCTGTACATGGATTTTGTATCCTGTGATTTTACTATATTCGTATCAATTCTAGCAATTTTTTGGTGGAGTCTTTTGGGTTTTCTATGTAGAGTATTGCATCGTCTGCAAGTAGTGAGAGTTTTTCCTCTTCTTTGCCAGTATGGATGCCTTTAATTTCTTTTTGTTGTCTGATTGCTGAGGCTAAGACATCTGGTATTCTGTTAAATAACAATGGTGAGAATGGACATCCCTGTCTTATTCCTGACTGTGGAGGGAAAGTGCTCAGTTTTTCCCTATTAAGGATGATATATGCTGTGGGGTTTTTTTTTTTTTTTTTTTTTTTTTTTGTATTTGGCCTTTAGGATGTTGAGATATGTTCCCTCTAACTTTACTTTGTTGAGGGTTTTTTTTTTTTTATCAAGAATGGGTGCTGTATTTTGTCAAATGCTTTTTCTGCATCTGTTGAGAGGATCATATTCTTATCCTTTCTTTTATTAATATGGTATATCATGTTGATTGATTTGCAAATATTGAACCACCCCTGTAGCACAGGAATAAATCTCACTTGACTGTGGTGAATGATTCTTTTAATATATTGTTGGATTCAATTTTTTAGTATTTTGTTGAGAATTTTTACACTCATGTTTGTCAGGGATATTGGCCTATAATTCTATTTTAGTGGGGTTTTTGGTTTTGTAATCAAAGTAATGCTAACCTCATACAACGAGTTTGGAAGTTTTCCTTCCACTTCTATTTTTTCGAGCAGTTTCAGAAGAATAGGTATTTTTTTTAAGGATTTTATGTATTTATTTGACAGAGAGAGACACAGCAAGAGAGGGAACACAAGCAGGGGGAGTGGGAGAGGGAGAAGCAGGCTTCCTGTGGAGCAGGGAGCCCGATGCGGGGCTCAATCTCAGGACCCTGGGATCATGACCTGAGCTGAAGGCAGACACTTAACGACTGAGACACCCAGGCGCCTGGAGAAGAATAGGTATTAACTCTTCTTTACATGTTTGGTTGAATTCCGCTGGGAAGCCATTTGTCCCTGGATTTTTGTTGGGAAATTTTTGATTACCAATTCAATTTTTTTTGCTTGTTATTGGTATCTTCAAGTTTTCTCTTTCTTCCTGTTTCAGTTTTGGTAGTTTATATGTTTCTAGGAATTTATCCATTTCTTCCAGATTGCCCAATTTGTTAGCATATAATTTTTCATAATATTCTCTTAAAATCGTTCATATTTCTTCAGTGTTGGTTGTGATCTCTCCACTTTCATTTATGATTTTATTGATTTGGGTCCCTTCTCTTTTCTTTTTGAAAAATCTGGCTAAGGATTTATCAATTTTATTAATTCTTTCAAAGAACCAGCTCCTAGTTTCATTAATCTGTTCTACTTTTTTTATTGTTTACTTGTTTCTATGTTATTTATTTCTGCTCTAATCTTTATTATTTCCCTTCTTCTGCTAGCTTTAGGCTTGTTTTTTGTTTTTTTGTTTTTTTAGTTTCTTTAGGTATAAGGTTAGGTTGCATCTTTGAGACTATTTTTGCTGTTTGAGATAGGCTTGTAATGCTATTTACTTCCCTCTTTTGACCCCTTTTGCTGCATCCCAAAGCTTTTGGGCCATCACGTTTTCATTATTATTTGTTCCATGTATTTTTAAATTTCTCCTTTAGTTTCCTGGTTTCCCCATTAATTCTTTAGTAAGATGTTCTTTAACCTCCATATATTTGTGGTCTTTCAAAATTTTTCTTGTGATTGGCTTCAAGTTTCATAGTGATGTGGTCTCAAAATATGCATGGTATGATCTCAATCTTTTTGTACTTTTTGAGGCCTGATTTATTATTACCCAGTATGTGATCTATTCTGGAATGTCCCATGTGTACTCAAAAAGACTGTGTATTCTGCTGCTTTAGGATGAAATGTTCTGAATATATCTGTTGAGTTCATCTGTTCCAGTGTGTCATTCAAAGCCATTGTGTCCTTTTTGATTTTCTGCTTAGATGATTTGTCCACTGATGTAAGTTGGATGTTAAAGTCCCCTACTATTTCTGTATTATTATCAATAAGTTCCTTTTTGTTTGTTATTGTTTTATATATTTGGGTGCTCCAAAGTGGAGGCATAAATATTTACAGTTGTTAGTTCTTCTTCTTTGATAGACCCCTTTATTATGATATAGAACCCTTCTTCATCTCTTGTTACACTCTTTGGTTTAAAATCTAGTTTGTCTGCTATAAGTATGACTATTCTCACTTTCCTTTGATGTCCATTAAGATGATAAGTGGTTCTCCATCCCTTTCGTTTCAATCTCCAGGTGTCTTTAGGTCTAAAATGAGGCTCTTGTAGGCAGCATATAGATGGGTCTTGTTTTTTTGTCCATTGTGATACCCTATGTCTTTTTATTGGAACATTTAACCCATTTACATTTAGAGTGATTACTGAAAGGTACAGTGTCTGTAAAGTTGGTGTTTCTGGTGATGTTCTCTGTTTCTTTCTAGTCTTTGTTGCTTTTGGTCTTTATTCCCCCCTGCTTAAAGAGTCCCCTTTTAATATTTCTTGCAGGGCTAGTTTAGTGGTTATGAACTCCAGTTTTTGTTGTCTGGGAAACTTTTTATCCAGCAAGTCTGTCATTCAGAATAGGAAAGAGAGTATTCTTGGTTGCATATTTTTCGCATTCAGTATATTGAATATATCATGCCACTCTCTTCTGGCCAACCAAGTTTCTGTGGAGAGATCTGCTGCTAATCTTATTTGTCTTCTCTTATAAGTTAGGGACTTCTTTTCTCTTGCTGCTTTTAGGACTTTTCTTTATCTTTGTATTTTGCAAATTTAAGTACAACATGTCTTGGTGTTGGCATGCTTTTGTTGATTTTGATGGGAGTTTTCTGTCCTCCTAGACTTGGATGTTTGTTTCCTTCCCCAGATTAGGGAAGTTTTCAGCTATGATTTCCTCCAATAAACCTTTTGCCCCTTACCCCCTCTCTTCTTCTTCTGGGATTCTTATGATATGAATATTATTATACTTTATGGAGTCACTGAGTTCTCTAAGTCTACCTTCATGATCCAATATTTTTCCCCCCTTATTTTCAGCTTCATTATTTTCCAGAATTTTATCTTCTGTATCACATATTCATTCCTCTGATTCTTCTATCCTCATGATCATTACATCCAATCAGTTTTACATCTCAGTTATAGCATTTTTTTTTTATTTCAGCCTGTCTAGTTTTTAGGTCCTTTATCTCTGCAATAAGGGATTCCCTGGTACCTTCTATGCTTTTCCCAAGACCAGCTAGTATCCTTATCATTGTTGCTTTAAATTCTGGATCAAGCATATTACTTTTATCTGTTTTGATTAGATCCCTGGCTGTGACCTTTTCTTGTTCTTTCTTTTGGGATAAATTCCTCCATCCTGGCATCTTGTCTGAGCTGCTGTCTTCTTCTGTGTATTAGGAAAGCCTGTTATGGTTCCTACTCCTGAGAGTAATGGCTTTATGAAGAAAAGGTCATATACTGTCCAGGACTTGGTGCTTCAGAAGTGTCTCTGGTATATGCTCTGTGCACTCTGCTGCTGTGTTTTGGCTGCTCTTTCCTTCAGGTCAGTCCTCTGCAGAATTTCTCCTTGCCTGCAGTGGGGAGTGTTTGGACCTTGTCCAGAGTATGGCAAATTTTAACTTGGTGTGTTCTGGTCTGCTTGTTAAAAGACACCTGCTACTATTTCCACTAGAACTGAAGCTGTGTAGAACTCTATGGTCAGTAGACATTGTATGCATAGGGAGATTGTACTGGTCTTCTGGGGGAGGTGCCTGCTGCTCTGGTTCTCAGGCATGCTTGCCCTAGAAAAGCAGCACCTGCAGAGCACAGAGGGGTGGGGCTTGGTGTAAGTGGTTTAGGCTGCCACTGTTGGTGCTGTGCTGCTCACTGAAACCAGCTTATGCCAAGGAGCAGGGGAGAAAAATGGTGCCAGCCCCTTCACACATCCCACAGTGGGAGTTTGCACCCACTGCTGTCTGGGAAACCCTCCCAGAAGAGTGAACAGTCTCCCCTCATGTGTTCCAGGCATCCCTCAGATTGGTGCCCTCATGCTATGTCTGGGCTGTCTGCCTGCCCAGCAGCACAGTACTCCTGTGTTCTATCCCAGGCAGGCCAGTTGAGTTTAAAAACTCCAAATCTTAGGGACCTGGCATGGTGCAGACCCATATTGGTCCTCTGACAGAGGGTCTCACTGCAGGGGGACTGATGCAGGTTTGTCCCAGAAGGGCAGTCATACCAAAGCACAAGGGGGTGGATTTTGGAGTAAAGTGCAGCAAAGAGCTGGTATCCAGTTAGCCACCCTCAGCAGGTGTCTCTGCATCTGTGTTGAGGGAAAGGGATGGGGTAATAGTGTCTGCTGGCTCTTTTGTCCCAGGAGAGGCAATGCCACCTCTTCCTGAGGCACTCCAGTAAGGGAGACCAACTTTCCCAGTGTGTCCCAAGGATGCTTAGATTGCACCTCCTCTACCAGGCTATCTGCCCTCCTTCTCCACAGGAGCACTATAGCACTGACCAAGCTCCACACAGGTCATGCCACCAACCTCTAAAACTTCAGTCTTTGAGCCCTGTTGGTTATAAAAACTCATGAAAATCAGCCCCTTCCTTTTCCCAGTCAATGTCTTCAGGAAAGTGTTTTCCTTGTGTGGTCCCCCATGTGTTTCTCACTCCTCTCTCTGTGACCAGGGCTTCCTCCCCTCTGCAGCACCCAGGATTCTTTTCTCCCCCAAATCATGTCTCCACACCTCCTATCTTCCATGATATGGCTTCTTCTCTCCCTCTAGTTCTGCATTTTGTTCTGTCAATCCTCAGATTGATTTCTTGGGTATTCAGAATGATTTGATATTTATCCAGCTGTGTTGGAGAGACAAGGCAAGCCCAGGGTCCTCCTACTACTCTGCCACCTTACCTCCCAACTTATATCTCTTTTGCTGCTACTTTTAAGATTATCTATGTTTAGCTGTTGACACTTTGAGTATAATGTGTTTTAGTGTGGGTCTCTTTGGGGTCATCTTGCTGGGGACTCTCTCTACTCCCTAATCTTGGATGTCTGTTTCTTTCACCAAGTTAGGGAGGTTTTCAGCCATTATTACTTCAGATAGGTTTTCTATCCCTTTCTCTCTTTCTTCTCCTTCTGCAAACCTTATTATATGAATGTTAATATGTTTGAATTTGTCCGGAGTTCCCTAAAACTATCTTCATTTTTTAAAAATTCATTTTTCTTTTTATTGTTCCAACTGGGTAATTTCTATTTCCCTGTCTTCCAGATCACTTATCTGTTTTTCTGCATAATCTAGTCCGCTGTTGATTCCCTGTAGTTCATTTTCATTTTAGTTATTTTTTTCATCTCTAATTGGTTAAGTGTTTTGTTGTTGAAGTTTTCACTGTGTTCATCCATTGTTCTCCCAAGTTTTGTGAGCCTTTTTATCACCATTACTTTGAACTCTTTATCAGGTAGATTGCTTATCTCATTTCATTTATTTATTTTTCTGAGGTATTGTCTTATTCTTTCATTTGGAACATACTCCTCTGTTTCCTCATTTTACCTAACTCTCTGTATTTGATGCTACATATTAGGAGGATCAGTTACATCTCTTGGTCTTAAAGTAGGAGCTCTAGGCAGAAAATGTCTGTGGGGTCTTCAGCTCAACGGGCCTTTGAATAACTTGGAATCACTGGGAATCTGTTTTTTGTTTTGGTTTGGTTTGGTTTTGGTTTATTTAATTTTTTATTTATTGTTTTTTCTTTCTACAGCTAATGTAGGCACTCTTCTTTTTCTAGGTTTGCTCTCCATAGAGTTAGGTAATGTCAACAATTCCTAACCTGTATCAAACAGCTTCCAATGATTAGGAAAGTCAGGGTTTAAAAACCTATCAGGGTGGATTCCATTACTGTGCTGATAGTAAGTATCAGACTAACAGCTTGACTCTGTATACCAGATCTTTTCTTCCTGTAGCTGATGGGTTTTATTACACTTGTGCTTCATTGCAATAAATACTGTTTTCTACAGTATTTAATTAGATCTTGATTTTATTTGGCTTGTGGATAGACAACTTATTTCAATCAACTTGTAAACTATTTTACATCTGTTAATAGACATCCACCTAGCTTGGTATTATTTTGTTTTGAGGCAGTACCTGTTGTTATATGCCTTTTTAGTGTACCAAGTAATTTTAAGGCTTCAAGTAAATACACTGATATTAAGAAAAACTACTTCAAGTGAAGTCTATTGCCCTTAGGGACATTTAGAGAGTCAAAATTGTAATTCCTTTTGGTAGTCATATTTGTTGTTTTTTCCTGAGATGGCAGCTATGATAATATTTAGCGTCAAGGACCAACTTGGATTTTGTTATAGGCATTTTTTCTAAATAAAATATTGAAAGAAGATTTAGGGAAAAATATGATTATAAAATAACTGATAACCAAATAACTTCCTTATTTATTATGTTACTTTTGTGTTTCTTAATCTACATTTCTTCTTTCATTCAGTGCTTCAGATTTTGTGTAGATATAAACATGTAGGTGATTAGAAATGTCACTTTTCTCAAAAAAGTGATGCAAGCTTACGATAGGCTTCGTTTTGTGGATATGGCTAGGATGGAAAAAATATTAGACAAAGTACAGAAAAAGTTTCTGAACAGACTCGTAAGTACTCAGATGGGACATATTATAAAAACTTTGTACCATCTATACATTCCAAATAATTTCCTTTTTCTAGGCTCTTGGAAAAGGAAGAACTTGGTTTTGCTCCTCTGCAAAGACCTTTCCCATTAGAGCAGTCAATAAAAGGCTCTCCAATGTGTCTCTTTATTATCTCAAGCAATGTGTGAGGATCTTTGAGTCTGTGTCTTTTTATTAAGTAGACTTTTGAGTGTCTCAGTCGGTTAAGTGTCTGCTTTCAGCTCAGGTCATGATCTCATGGTCCTGGGATGGCTCCTTCCTCAGTGGGGAGTCTGCTTCTCCCTCTGCCCCTCCCCCTGCTCATGCTCTCTCTCTTTCTCACGTGCTCTCTCTCTCTCTCTCAAATAAATAAAATGTCTTTTAAAAAGTAGGCTTTTTGATAATATATGGTAACAGGACATCCTTAGAAATAAAATGCATACAATGATAAAAATCTTGAATAGATTTTCAAGAAAGAAAAATACATTGCGTCTGTGTTTGTAAATTTCCAAAATGAATACATCATGAGGACAGATTATTAGAAGTAATTGATTTTAAGATCAAAGAAATTGTGCTTTATTTTTAAGCAGTTTATTTTGAAAGGATAATTGCTTTTGTGCATTAAGGAATACGGTTTCAATTAATTGTTTAACAAAATGGATACATGTGAAAGAGACAATGGACTGTTTTCTCCCCTTGTTCTTTAGGACATGTTTGCTGCAAATGCTCTGAGATTTTACACTAAACATGGAAAAATCTTTTTAAATTATTTAAAAATTCTTGGGTGTGATGTTTTCAAATAGTAATAGCTTATAGTTATATAAGCTTATATTTATATTACTCAAAGGTTTCCAAACCTTTTTTTTCCACTTATTATATTTAACCATATTTGTATAAGGTGGGCAGACAAGAATTTGTATCATTTTACTTAAGAAAAATAAGCCTCAGAGAGATTAAGTAGGTAGTGGGACAACATCGAGAATTGTTCTTCTGAGTTCCTGTGCATGGGTTTGTCTCCTCTTCACAAAGTCATGTATCCTGGATTTCTAGGATAGCATTTGCACTACTTGCTGGTGGTTAAAGCATAGTGAAACCAACTGTAAATAACTTCAATTAAGTCAAGAGATCATTCTCAAATCTAGACCAGGCCTTGCCATCAAGACTATTTCATACTCTATTCTGTCATTTTGTTCTTCAAGAGACTTCTAATAAAGTAAAAAACTTTTGGAGTTAAGATAGTCCTTCAAATCAGTTAAATCTTCTTACATACTATAGAAAATAAGTTGGGGAAGTATTCTTGTAGAAATTGTCTTTAAAATAAAACAGAGTTTCTAGTTTCTAGTAGAATAGATGGAGTAACTATACATGCACATCACTTTGCCTTGTAGATTTTAGACCCAGGAGAAAATTGGGTCTCTGTTCCCTTTAAATTGTGAATGAGAGTGACCTCCAGTTTCTCACAAATTTCCCTTAATTGCTTGAGACAGAACCACATATTCTCAGTCTTTCCATCCATATATTAATACTTATATTTGGAATCCTATACCCTGGATAATCCATGTGTCTTGCAACACTGCAAGTACTTTGCTAGGGGGCCAGGTCCAGTTTGTTGACCATTGTATTGTCTGAACTTATCACTGAGCCTTAAATCCTTTGCTATGGTCTAAATGTTTGTGTCCCCCTAAAATTCACTTGTTCAAGTCCTAACACCCAATGTGATAGTGTCAAAGGTGGAACATTTGGAAAATGATTAGGTCATAAAAATGAAGTCTTTCTGCATGGGATTGTGCTCTTATAAAAGAGACCTCAATGAGCTCCCTAGCTCCTTCATCCGTGAGGCTACAACTCAAAGTTGGCAACTTTAGGAAGAATGCCTTCACTTGCTCATGTTGGCACCCTCATCTCAGACTTCCACCCTCCAGAACTGTGAAAAAAGTATTTCTATTGTTTATAAGTCATTCAGTCTATGGCATTTTGTTACAGCACACTGAAAGGGCTAAGGCACTTGTATTGAGTGTATGACCCTCAACTAGGAGTCAGTGGGCTATTATATTTATTTCCTCCACATCCAGAAAGTTTGGTTTAGTTAAGATATGAATACAAGTTGTACTGAAACTTCTCATTAGCCAAGAGAGAAGATTGTCTATGAGTGTTTTCTAGATAGCTCCACAATAGTAAATTGTAAGATCACTGACATTTTTTAGAATCCACCCTCTCTGATTTATTGAAGTAGAGATAGATAACCTAGTTGTTCTTTCTAACTCCCTTAATTATTTCTAGGTACTACAGAATGGTACAAAAATAAACATTATCAAAGAGTTTTACAGCCCTAGGGCTGCTATTACTGTATTATAGTTAGCTGTAATCATTCTAATGGTCTAAGATGTTGCAACTAATTTACCCAAGGCCTGAGCACCAGAAGTACGGAAATTGTCTGAGAGTTTTATTCTACATCCCACCATTACCATGAGAAGGATGTATTCTCATTTCTTTACAAGTGTCAGTGCAAATCCAACCATCAAACAAAAGTTGGACCTAAAAGCTTTTAGATTACAGTGATTATTACAGATTTTACATGAGATAAAAATGTAATTGCTCTATTTCTTTCATTCTTTTCATTCTCCTCCCCCCCGCCCCACACACACACTGCATATTTTAGAACTTTTTGTTTGACTGCCAGGTCAGATCCAGTGCACAAAAACACTGGTCATAAGACATTGGAGCTGGAGTCTCCTTTTCATAAGAAATGAAATGCTTGGAATTTCTCTTCTAAATATATCACAAAATTTCCATTGTCATTTCCATTTTAAACTCTTATGTCTATGTAAATTCATGCATTGCCTATGGAGGAATAATATTTCTGGCCATTTGAATAGTTACAGAGAATGGGCTGAAGACAGCAATCCTTCACAGGCAAAGTGGTGCACATGTACTTTTTTCACCTTGCTTCCTTTTCCCTCTTCCATCTCATTCACTCTTAAATTCTTTGAATCTCTCTTTTTTTTTGTCACTCCCTTTTTTTCTCCTACTTTACCTATCTTTGTCCTCACTAATTCTCTTTCTTCCTCCTCTCCAGAGTTGGATATTTTATTCATCTTTCCATCATTTTCTTTTACACAGATTCTCTCCCCTATTTCTGGGATGCTCATATTCTAAATTTAACTCTCTGCTTCACAGGACATGGTTATAAACTACCTGACTGAGGGGGAATATTGCCTCAGTTAGCAAGGATATCCTATTGGGAATATTAGTCTTTTATTCTTCCTCATGCTTGGAGAAGCAGAACTGTAGGGATTATGCCCTCAGTCCCTAGAATGTGGCAGACCCACATGTTAAACTCTTTTTTGCCCTTTGCTAAGTTTATGGTTTTGAACTAGATTTTAAACTTTTTCTTTAGTCCCTGGTTTATAAAGGGAGAATGGTTTTTAAGTTTTAGGATTATTGTGAAATAATATGTACAAAATATTTTGTACAGGGTTTGGCTGCATAATGAATACTTAATAAATGTTGATCTTTGTTATTCCTATGTAATGATATATGACAGAAATTAATTTCCTCTTAACATCTATTTTCTCCTGAATTTACCTAAGCACATTTTCCAGCTTACCTCGCAAAAATGTGGCCACATAACTGCATTTGTTTAATGAAAAGAAAATGGATAGGTTTTGTATAGATTCTGGGAAATTCCTTAAATAGAGGAAGAACACTGCGCTTTACCCCCTCCTCCAACTAGCTTCCTAAAATGCTTGTATGATGACTGAAGCCCCAGCAGTCATTTATGTCCATTAAGAAAAGGGTTTTCTCCTAGGGAAGTTGAGATGAAATAAGCTGATAACTATCGATTTCCTTAGTAGTCCTGAATTGCCCTGTATTTGGTGAATGATACATTTTTTAATCATTTTTAAGCTACTTAAAAAAATATTGTATTATTTTTTTCTACGAAGTTTAATCTAATTCTAACTGATGAATTTAGCATATTCTAATTCCTGCATCCACCCCAGTTGCCCTGCCGCCTAATCTAAGTTTCTGGTTTTATTCATTTTGTTGATCAATTTCTATGTCCCTATTTCCTGCGGTATTTATTTTTGCTCTTGCCAATAGGAAAGCTTTTAGTGTTGGGATGTTACTGTTTCTTTCTGTTGGCCATCTTTTTCTTACCCAATTTATCCTGACTTCCCAGATTAACAATTTCAACATTTTTACTTATTGTACCTGGTTTTGATCCATGTCCTTTTCTCCCTGTAAAGTATGTCATAAAGTAATACACGTACCTTTGGCCCTTGGGTCCTGCTGGTTTATTTGAACACTCCACTGATATTTCTTATATGCAACTTCTAGCACTTAGTTTCTCATTTTTTTTTTTTTTAGTTTAGTGTTGCCTCTCCCACATTTATATTTTCCTTTTTAAAATTTATCACTTCTTTCTCTCATCTCCTCTCTTGCCCTTCTTTTGCTATTAACATTTCTTTTCCTGTCACTGTGTCCTGTGCTGTACTCCTTGTTACATATTCAAAATAAAATGCTGAACATTTTCATTTACATCTATCATACAATATAACTTACATCTGACAGTTTCACCTTCCTCAATATTTCTGGTGCATGCCCTTTAGAATTAGAAAATTTCCACCTAATTATAGTACTTTACATTTGCAAATGTTATTAGACTTAATAATCATGTTTCCCTAGAAATAATGAACACCCACATGTATTTTAAGTAAATCATAAGTCTTGTTGATTAAGTTACTGTCCTGAGTCATTTACTGTAAAGCAATTATTGTCATTAGACTTCTAAGTGGCAGCTTAGCGTATTTCTAAAGCAGATATTACTGTGTTTAAAATGTGGGCATGGATCATCAGGTAGAGATCAATTCAGGGACACTTAAAGATAATAATCACTAATCAGATGCTCTTTGAATTCTTGGCATTTGTCTCTTTGGCCTAAATTTCACACTTCAATACTATGAACTCATTTACATGGAAAATAATTGTTAATATTAAAAAGGAATAAGAAAAGTGTAATACCTTCCATGTATAGGCTTGGGTTTGGAAGTAAGCAAAATAACTAAAGTAAGGGAAGACTTTAGTATATTACTTGTCTTGATGAAACAACTTAGCTTTCCATGCTCTCTACAGGAAAAGAAAGCCAGTCATATTAAACAGGGCAATGGCAGTTAGGACGAATGTCACACTAAAGGAAATCTAATAAATAAGAGAACAATGAGAGTTGAGTTCTCCAAGAAAAATTTCAGAAGTGGACTATTCAGTGTGAATTGAGACTCATTAATGATACATCATATTTATAGTGTATATTAGAGTTGAAATAATACATTCCACAGGTTCTCTCAATATAATCTATGCAAAAACCTAGGGAAAGATATAGCACATATACACTTACCTCCATTATACAGATTTGGAGCCTGAGGCTCAGAGAGACAGGTAATTTGACAACTGAGACCAGAGAATTGAACCCAGGTTTTCAGACTGAATCATAGTGCTACACCACCCCTTCACAGAGTAGTGAACTAAAGGAGTGAGTACGCCTGGGCAGAGGGCTATCATTTGAAGGGTTGATGGGAGTCAATTCATTCTGTATTGCTCTGGAAAGCAGGACAAGGATTATTGGGTGAAAATTATAGGGAGGTTGATTTTGCTTAATTTGAGGGAGAACTTTCCAACAATTAAAGCTATCTAACCAAGGAGCAATCTACCTTGTCAAATAAATGAGCAGCCTATCGCTAAAGGCATTTAAGCTGAAAGCTGAAGACCACTTCTCAGGAATGTTGGAGTAAAGATCACTGCATGGGTAGCATGAATAACATCCAAGACTTTTTCCAACTTAGATTCTGTGATGAGGCAGGATGACGTTGGGGAAGATGATCCACATCCTTGGATGTCATAGTCTTCAAGGTCAAATCTGAGCAACGCTGATGTGCTATGGAACCATGCAATTTAGTTCAAGCCTGGTATTCTTGCAGAAGTTCCTTTTTAAGAGATTTTCAGTCCAATTGGCACATAAGAGTGGTGGAACATGATGGCCTGGAGCTCTGCCTTCTAAAATGTTTAAGATCTACCACTGATGCTCCTAAAAATACTATCACTTCTGGAACCATTAGATGTGGATATTTCCTGTACAGAAATAGCACCTCAAATTGTCCTTTTTCATTTATTTTAGAGGCTTAAGATTTCTCATTATATATACTCAAATAACTGATAATAGAGGTGGGGGAAATGAGAATTGGGCAATTTCTTTAATCTGAAGTAAAATCAAATTTAAGTATTTTAGCATGGAATTATACATGGCTGAAGGGGAATCCAGATCTCTATATGCCCACACATCCATTTCTCACCTTTCTTTTCTACCACAGTGAAAGACAAAAATTCCCTTATTCATCTTGTGCATTTCCAAGAGAATGATTTTTACCCCCCCCCCCCCCCGCCGCCGGGAGAATTTTACACTCTGAAATAAATTGTATTCCATGTGTAAGAGTCCAGAACTTTAAAGCTTTTCATAGAAGACCCCCTGGTGGTGTTTAAGGAACTTGTAGTCATCTAAAGTGCCAGTAGATTTTATCCTGAACCTCAAAAAGGTCAAGGTCATAAAATACCCAGAGACTCAAGTCAACAAAAACAACTTTAGATCATTCCCAGGGACTCATTCTCTACCTCATTCCCCCTGTTTGAGGAAAGGGGGAATTACAGTTACATCTGACTTTTGGCTGAGTATAAAGATATTATATAATAATGGCTAAATAACAATAGTTTTCACATACTGTTTCTAATCCCCTGAAGCATCTTTTAAAGTAGGTGTGGCAATCCTCATTTCATTAAGTAACTCTAAGTTTCCATTAATTACAAAAGATCAGGTCCAAACTTGTAGTAATAAGAATTTTTCTATCATTTTAAGTAGTAGGAACTTCACTTGGTACAACTTTTTAAAAAAGAGACCTAAAATATGGGAAAGGCTGCAGCTAAGCATCAGTTCAGGAGCTAGGGACTTAACTGCTGCCTGTGTGTCTCATTCCCTCTTCATCTCTCATCTCATCATCTGTTTATTCAAAACGGCCAAACTGCGTCTCTTACCCCCCCCCTTTATTTTTTAAGATTTTATTCGACAGAGACCACGGAGAGTGGGGGAGGGGCAAGGGGAGAGGGAGAAGCAGGCTCCTTGCTGAGGCCGGAGCCTGATGCAGGGCTCAATGCAGGCTCCTTCCCAGGACCTGGAGGTCAAGACCTGAGCCAAAAGCAGACACTTAAACCATCTGAGCCACCCAGGTGCCCCAGGCTCTTATCCTCTTGCTAGAGAATATGACTTTTAACTCCAAATACCAGCCTTTGGTCATGTTTCCATATACTTAAACAGGAATTTGTTATTATATTTTTCATTGGAAAATATTAAGTAGAATGTTCTTAATTCAAGGGCTGTGTGTGTAAGGGCTGTGTGTGTCTGTGTGTGTGTTGTAGCATGTCTACTATTTTTATTTGGCTAGAAAATAATTTATATTACTCTTTATTTCCCAAAGTAGTTTCTGCTGAATATGAAATTTTAGGTTGGCTTTTTATTCTAATTATTTCTTTTAATGTTTTGCTGTTTCCTGTATAGATAAGGTGCTTGGCTTTCTTTATTCCCGATAAATTATCTGATGCTGTTGGAATTAGAATGATCTTTATTTTATTTTCCAATTGTATGCTCTTAGTATATAAAACTACAATTGATACTGTATATACAATTGATATACAAAGGTATATTGACCTTTTATGATGCAGCTAATAACAATACTTTTAGTGGATCTTTTGTATGCTATTTGGGATTTTCTACATTGACAATCATGCAAATAGGAACAATTTTACTTCTCAGTCTTTAAGTCTTTTACTTTCTTGATTTGTTACTCTGAGACTTACTGAGTTTACTGAATTTTATTAAGTGTTTTTTCTCAGTCTACTGAGATCATCTCATAAATTTTTATTCTGTAAATATGATAAAATACATAGATTTTTTAAAAAAATTATTGAAGTATAGTTGGTATACAATGTTATATTACTTTTAGATGTACAGCGTGGTAATCAACAATTCTATACTCAATGCTCACCACAGTAAGTGTAGTTATTATCTGTCACTATACAACATAACTACAATATTATTGACTATATTCCCTACACCATACTTTTCATCTCTGTGACATAACTGGATGTTTGAACACCTTAATACCCTTCACCTATTTTGCCCATCCCTCCACACTCCTCCCCTCTGGCAACCACCAATTCTCTGTATTTATGGGTCTGTTACTTGGGGTTTTTTGTTCATTTGTTTTGTTTTCTAGATTCAACATAAATTATATGTTATGTGTCTTTCTCTGACTTATTTCACTTAACATAATACCCTTTAGGTTCATCCAGGTTGTCATGAATGGCAAGATCTCATTCTATTTTATGGCTGAGTAATAATCTTATTCTATAATATTCTATATTATATGTATGTGTGTGTATATATATATATGTATATATACATATGTATGCATGCACACACAGCCCCTACATCTTTGTCCACTTATCTATTGATACACACAGGTTGCTTTCATATCTTGGCTATTGTAAATAGTTCTGCAGTAAACATAGGGGTGCGTATATCTTTTCAAATTATTGTTTTCATTTTCTTTGGGTAAATCCTCCAGTAGTGAAATTACTGGATCATATAGTATTTCTATTTTTAATTTCTTGAGGAACCTCTGTAATGTTTTCAACAGTGGCTGTACAATTTACATTCCCAACAGCACATGAAGGTTCCCTTTTCTCCACATTCTTGCCAAAATTTGTTCTGTTTTTGACACTAGCCATTCTGACTCGTGTGAGAGGATACCTCATCATTTTGATTTGCATTTTCTTAATGATTAGTGATGTTGAACATATGTTCATGTGTCTTTTGGCCATCTGTATGTACTCTTTGGAAAATTATCTATTCAGGTCCTCTACCCATTTTTTAATTGGATATTTTTGGTGTTGAGTTGTAGGAGTTCTTTATGTATTTTAGATATTAACCCTTTAGTGGATATATCAATAACAAATATTTTCTTCCAATCAATGGGTGCATTTTTTATTGTTGTCATTGATGGTTTCCTCTGCTGTGCAAAAGCTTTTTATTTTGATGTAGTACCAATAGTTTACTTTGGCTTTTGTTACCCTTGCCCAAGGAGACATATCCATAAATGTGTTGCTAAGGCCAATGTTGAAGAAATTATTACCTATGTTTTCTATTAGGAGTTTTATGATTTCAGGTCTCACATTTAGGTCTTTAATCCATTTTGGGTATATTTTTGTGTATGTTGTAAGAAAGTGGTTCTGTTTCATTCTTTAGCATGTAGCTGTCCAGTTTTCCTGGCACCATTTATTGAAAAGACCATCTTTTTCTCATTTTGTATTCCTGTCTCTTTTGTCATAGACTAATTGACCATATAAGTATAAGCTCATTTCTGGGCCCTCTGTCCTATTCTATTGATCTATTTTTGTGTCTGTTTCATACTGTTTTGATTACTATAGCTTTGTAGTATATCTTGACATCTGGGATTGGGATACCACTAGCTTCATTCTTCTTTCTCAAAAATGTCTTGGGCTATATGGGGTCTTTCGTGGTTCTATACAAATTTTAGGATTATTTGTTCTGTGAAAAAAGTGCTGGTGTATTGATAGAGATTGCATAAAATTTGCAGATTGCTTTGGGTAGTATGGACGTTTTAACAATATCAATTTATCCATTCCATGAGCATGGAATATATTTCCTTTTATGTCATCTTCAATTTCTTTCATCAATGTCTTATAGTTCTTAGAGTATAGGTCTTTTACCACATTGGTTAAGTTTATTTCTAGGTAGCTTTTTCTTTTTGGTGCTGTTTCCTATTGATTTTTATACAGATGATCTATCCATTGTGGGGTATTAAAGTCCCCTACTAATATTGTATTGCTGTCAATTTCTCTCTTTATCTGTTAATATTTGTTTTATATATTTATGTGGTCTTATGTCACGTACATAAACACTTACAAATGTAATATTCTTTTCTTGAATTGATCCTTTATCATTATGTAATGACTTTCTTACAATCTTTGTTTTAAAGTCTGTTTTGTCTGATATAAACATTAGCATGGAATATCTTTTTCCATCCCTTCACTTTTTTTTTCTGCCTATGCCTTTAAATCTTATGTGAGTCTCTTCCAGGCAGTATACGGAAGGGTTTTTTGTTTTTTTTTAATCCATTAGCTACGCTAGGTCTTTTGATTGGAGAAGTCTATTTACATTTAGATGAATTACTGATAGGTATGTACTTATTGCCAATTGTTTTCTGGTTATTTTTGTCTTCTCTGTTCCTTTCTTTTCTAGCTCTCTCCTCTTGTAGTTTGATGATTTTCTTTAGTGTTATATTTAGATTCCTTTCTCTCACTCTACTAAATGTATCTATATAGGTTTTTTGGTTTGTGGCTACCATGATGTTCATTATTATCATAATATTGTAATAATCTGTATTTTAAGTTGATAGTCATTTATGTTTTTGGTATCATTTTACCTCTTTTTATTTTGTGTATCCCCTTACCTAATTATTGTAATTGATTTTACTACTTTTTGTCTTCTAACCTTCATATTAGCATTATAAGTGATCTACTATCTTTACTATACATTTGGTGGTACTCAAGGTGTGCCTCCTGTATGGGCTGAGCAGGCCCATTGACTATTGTGGGATGGTGCAGTGGGGTAGGGCTGCTTACTGGTTGCCCCAGGCTATTCTGTGAGGATGGAGAGTGGGGGCACAAGGAAAGTTTTAAAGGGTAATAAATGGAAAGAAATAATAAATAAATAAATAAATAAATAAATAAATAAATAAATAAATAAATGAATAAGAGCTTCATAAGTTAAATTCATTGTTTTCAGAGAACACTGTAATATTACACTCTTAAAATTGAGAGAGTTGTTCTATAGCCCAGCATATCATTTTTCAGTTGTTACATAAGCTCTTAAAAAGAATATATAATCTGTACCTGCAGGTTGTTCTGTTCTATAAGTATCAATTTTGTCAGAGGAGTTGCTTGTGTTATTCAGATTGTCTTAATCTGATTTTTTTTGTCTAGGTTTTATATAAATAGCTCTGAGAGCCATATTAAAGTCTTCAGCTATGATTATGGATTTGTCTATTCTCTTTTATATTTGTCTGTTTTACTTTACGTATTTTGAATCTCTGTTATTAGACACATACCTATTTATAATCATTATGGATTTTTGGTTGGTTGATTTTTTTAAATTTTATTTAATTCCAGTATAATTAACATACAGTATTATATTAGTTTCAGGTGTACAATACAGTGATTCAACAATTGTATATATTACTCAGTGCTCATCATGATAAGTATACTCTTAAATCCCTTCACCTATTTCACCCACCTCCTCTCTGGTAACCAACAGTGTATTCTCTATATTTGAATGAAATAATATACTTGTCTTTATCTGACTGATTTATTTTGTTAGGATTATACCCTCTAGATCCATTGATTGATTGATTCTAACATTAAGAAATACTTTTCATCTTCGTTCATACACTTGCTTATATTTTCTGTTAGAAATATAGACACTCCACTTAGGTTTTTATTTGCATAGCATATAATTTGCCTACTTTTAAAAGTAATCTCTACACCTGACATGGGTCTCAAACTTACAACCTCAAATTCAAGAGTCACATGCTCTAGTGACTGAGCCAGCCGGCAACCCTTAATTTGTCTGTTTTAATTTCTTGTTTGGCCTTTGTCCATATTATTTTGCTTTCTGTATACTTTACTATACCTGTAACCTATTTATTGAAGTGTAATATGCATATAGAAATAATTATAATTCTCCAAATTGAACAAACTCCTAATAACTAACTCCCAGATCAACAAAGTATTACCAGTACCCTACAACCTCCTTGAGCTTGTTTCAAGTTATTATCTTAGTGTAACCATTATCCTGACTTCTTATACCACAAGTTAGTTCTTTTTATTTGTTGTATTTCATGTAAAATGAATCATACCATACATACCATTTATGGTTCGAGTCCTTCGTTAAACATGTTTGTGAGATTCATTTATGTAGTTCTTTGCATTTGTACATATTTATTTATTCTAGGATATTATTACATTGTGTAAATATGCCAAAATAGACATATCCATTTTGCTGCTGAAGGGCATTTGGTAATTTATAGTTTTTGTTGTTGTTATACACAGCACTGCTATGAACATTATTTTACATATCTTTTGTTGAACAAATGTTCATTTTTCTTTTAAACATATACCTGGAAGTTAAATTGTAGCATCACAGAAAATGTGTGTATTTAGACGCTATCAATGAGTTTTCTAAGGTGGTTGTACCAATTTACCCTCCCACTAGCAGTGCATGAGATTTCTGGTGCTCCTTCTCTTCAGCAATACTGAGAATTGCCTTTTTCACTTCAATTATTCTGTGCATATATAGGGGTATTTCATTGTACTTTTGATTTGCATTTTCCTGAAGACTAATGGAATTCAGCAACTTTTAATTTGTTGTTGGACAATTAAATGTTCTCTTTTGTGAAGAATCTGTTTAAGAAATTTTCCCCATTAGTTTATTTGGTTATCTTTTTTCTTATTGATAAGTAGAATCTCTATGTACTCTAAATCCAAATCCTTTGTTGAATATACATTTGAGTATTTTCTCCCACTCTGTAGCTTCTTCTGTTGCAATCATGTATTTTAATAAGTAAAAGTTTAAAATTTTGATATAGCACATTTTTTATTTTTCATTATTGAGAGCATATCGTGTGTTCAGGGAAAACTTCTTAATCTAACATTAAAATGTTTTCCTATGCTTTCTTCTAAAAACCTCTTGATTTAACTCATAATTTAAAATTGAACTACAAGAAATTTTTAGGTATAGGTAGAGATCAAGTTATAGTTTTCTCCCTATACTCAATGAAACCAACATTGTTTGTTAGAAGACCAATACTACTTTGTTGGTTGGTATAGTTTTATAATAGATCTTGCTATGTATTGGTATTTAATTCATCCAGTTTTGTTTTTAAAGATTGCTTCCTCATTGTGTATGGTGTTAGAGAATGGTCAAGTTTCATTCTTCTGTATATAACTGTCCAATTTTCCCAGTACCATTTATTGAAGAGATGGTCTTTTTTCCATTACATATTTTTTCCTGCTTTGTTGAAGATTATTTGACCATAGAGTTGAGGGTCCATTGGTCTATATGTCTGTTTTTGTGCCAGTACCATGCTGTCTTGGTGATCACGGCTTTGTAATATAGCTTGAAATCAGGCAGCATGATGCCCCCAGCTTTTTCTTTTTCAACATTTCCTTGGCTATTTGTGGTCTTTTCTGATTCCATAAAAATTTTAGGATTGTTTTTTCCAGCACTTTGAAAAATGTCATTGGAATTTTGATCGGGATGGCATTGAAGGTATAGATTGCTCTGGGCAGCATAGACATTTTAACAATGTTTATTCTTCCAATCCATGAGCATGGAATGTTTTTCCATCTTTTTGTGTCTTCTTCAATTTCTTTCATGAGTATTCTGTAGTTCCTAGAGTATGGATATTTTACCTCTTTGGTTAGGTTTATTCCGAGTTATCTTATGGTTTTTGGTGCTATTGTAAATGGAATCAATTCTCTAATTTCTCTTTCTACAGTTGCATTGTTAGTGTATGAGAAAGCAACTGATTTCTGTGCATTGATTTTGTATCCTGCCACATTACTGAATTGCTGTATGAGTTCTAGTACTTTGGGGGTGGAGTCTTTTGGATTTTCCACATAAAGTATCATGTCATCTGTGAAGAAAGTTTGACTTCTTCTTTGCTAATTTGAATACTTTTATTTCTTTTTGTTGTCTGATTGCTGTTGCTGGGACTTCTAGTACTATGTTGAACAATAGTGGCAAGAGTGGGCATCATTGTGTTCCCGATCTTAAGGGAAAGGCTCTCAGCTTTTCCCCATTGAAGATGATATTCACTGTGGGTTTTTCATAGATGGATTTTATGAAATTGAGGAATTTTCCCTCTATCCCTATACTCGGAAGAGTTTTAATCAGGAAAGGATGCTGTATTTTGTCAAATGCTTTAGCCCGGTGATGGGTATTAAGAAGGGCACATATTGCATAGAGCACTGGGTGTTATATGAAAACAGTGAATCATGGAACACTACATCCAAAACTAACGATGTACTGTATGGTGACTAACATAACAATAAAATTAAATTAAAAAAATAAAGATTGCTTCATCGCATATTTGCCTTTGCATTTCCATATGAATTTTTAAAACACATTGTTAATGTCCCTCCAAGTTTTCTCTCTCTTTCTCTGTATATTGAGATTGTGCTAAAACTATAGATAAATTGGCTGAGACTGACAACTTTACCATACTGAGTCTCTGATAAGTGAACATAGTATTCATCTAAGTCTTCTTTGATTTACTTATTAATATTATAGCCTTCAGAATAGGAATGTTGATTTTTCTGTGATTATAAATTGTATCATTTTTATTTAATTTGGTTTTCTTTTGTTACTAATATAGAAAAATACAATTCTTTGAATTTATCAAGGTTGCTAGATACAATAATCAATTCTAATAGTATTTTGTAGATTCTTGAATATTTTACATATGCAATTACCTTGTCCAAATTGTTGACTTTTTTCTTTCCAATCATTATGACTTTCATTTGTTTTTATCACTCTGTTAGAAAGTCTTAAAATATTGAGAAGGGATGATTTGCATTCATATCTTATTTCCAATCTCAGGAGGAAAGCTATTAATATTTTATCATTAAATATGTCTACCATAAATTTTTGTATTCTTCACCAGTTAATTAAATTCCCTCTCTTTTTAGTTTGGTAAAGTTTTTAAAATCATGAAGAGGTATTTTAACTAAACATCTTATTTATGAGTCTACAGAGATAATCCTAATTATTCTCTATTTTTATATTAATGTCTGAATTACTTTAATTTTGAATTCTACAATACCCTTGCATTTTTTGAATAAAGCTTAATTGATGTTTAATATAGTTCTGAATTTGTTTTGTTTATATTATTTTTAGAGTGTTTGAATCTATGATGATAGGAGACTGTTCTGTAATTTTCCTTTCTTTTGGTGTTTCTGTCTGGGTTTGATATCAAGGCTATGTTTGTGTCATAAAAATTAATGATGTAGTCCTCTACACTCTGGAAGAATCTATGAGTGTTAGTTTTTCTTAAAATGTTTAGAATTCATTATTAAAAAAAAGTTATCTGAGCCTGGGATTTTTTTTTTTTTTGGAAGTTTTAAATAAGGGTTTTGACCTTTGATGGATATTGGGCTATTCAGATTTTCTATTTTTTTTCCTCTATGATCATTAAGTGGCTATTTAACTGAGAAATTTATTGATTTCATCCAAATTATCAAATTTATTGGCATAAGGCTGTTCATCATAACCTCTTATTTAAGGTGTGTAGAATCAGTGGTTTGTTTTTTTTTCTGATCAGTCCTAACAGTTTTTCAATTTTATCATTTCAAAAAGCCAATATTTGACTCTTGATTCTCTGTATTATACATCTGATTTCTATTTCATTGATTTATTGATTCAATTCCTTTCTATTTTTCTTCCTTCTAATATCTTTTTTTTTAATTTGCTGCTACTTCACATTGATATTCAGCCTTCTTTCTCTTCTCTTATTTCCCAGCATTTGCATTTAAAACAGCGTTTCTCAACCCTGGCACTATTACTATTTTGGCATAAATAATTTTTGATGGAGGGAGCTGTCCTGTACATTGTAGTATGTTTAACAGCACCCCTATTCTCAACCCATACATGCTAGTATTACCCTCCAGTTGAGCCAACTAAAAATCACTCCTAGTTGAGAATCACTGAATTAAGGCAACACATTTTGTTCTAAACACAAGTGTTGATATATCTTCATGAATTTTGCAATTAATGTTTTATAATTTCTAGTTTGATATTTTTGCCTTCATTCTATGTATTATTTAGACATGTATGCCATTCATTTTCAAGTTGCTGGGAAATTTCTTTTTGTCATTCATTTTCAACTTGATTGAAATCTTTTGAAATTTCTGAGGCTTTCTTCATGGTACAGCATGTAGTTGAGTTTGGTAAAAATTTCATGTGTGCGAAAAAGAATATAGACTCTTTTTGTTATGTGCAGTATTTTAACATGACAGTGAGATCAAATTTATTGTGCTTTTCAAGTCTTGTATTTTTTTGGTATATGCAACTCTGAGTCCCTTTTAATGTGTTCCTATAGATCTGAAATTGTCATATCTTCCTACACTGATCTCTAGAATTAAGACATGTCCCTCTATTTCTAACACTCTTGCATTAAAAAGTTCACTTTGTCTGATATTGTAAATATTTAATGTCCCATTTTTCTCAACATTTCACCAACTTTTCTGTCAATGTATTTAAAGTCTAATTTTTATAGTCTTTAATCAGTATTTAATTGGAATATTCAGTTGATTTATAGAGTTACTGATAAAAATGGTTATATCTACCATTTAACATGTGTTTTAAATTTAACTTTTTCCTTCTCCCTGGGATTTTTTTGTTTGTTGGGATTATTCAGAGTTTTATTCCCTTGCAACCTATCAATTATACATTTTCCTCTTATGTTGATTAACCCCAAAATTAAGACATGTACTTATAACTTTTTATGCCTAGTAATTATTTTACTGTTTAAGTAATGCTAAAATTTATGAAAGTTTTAATCTCACATACTCAAATTTATTTGAATTTGGTTTTATGCAGTTAATATTTTTACCTATGTATTTAATTTTGTGTTTTCCATTTTGTTCATGTTTCTGCCTGGTATCCTTTGCCTTCTGTTTGATAAACCCATTTTAGTACTACCTTTATTTCTGGTCTACTATTAAAATTTTTCATTTGTTTATCTTTATTATTTTTAAGTATATTTTTCCTAAATATAGAAGTATAAGTTAGCAGGTTTTATTCCCCCCCATCCTTTTAAAGACGCTAATCCATGGTCTTCTGCTTTCAATGATTCTTTTAGTAAGGTAACTCTCTTATTGCAGCTTAACAGTTTTATTGCAGTTCCATGAAGGTTAGTGTTTTTTTTTCTCTAGATGCTTTTGTGATTCTTTTTGTTTGGGTTTCATCAGTTTTACTAAGGAGTGTGTATGTGTGTACACCCATGCTTATTTATATTCTGTTTGCGGGGGTGGGATTTCAACAAGACTTAAAAAAATATGAAATTTATCAGCATTGGAAAATTCTATCATTTTCTGTTTGATTACCACTTCTGCATATTTTCCCCTCTCTTCTAGCACTCCAACTTTACATATGATTTACCTTTTGAATATTTTTAATACCTCTGTTTTTTTTTTCTTCCCTTTCTGTTTTCCTGTCTGTTCTTCAGTTTAGGTGTTTTTAACTGGCCTACCTTTCAGATGCCTACTGTGTCCAATATGCCATGAGACCCATTTGTAGAGTTTTTATATCATATATTATTCACTTATAAAATATACATTTTATTTTATATATATTCATTACTATTGAAAGTATTTCTTTTAATGCATTTGGTTCTATATTTTGAACATATTAAAATCCTTTTCTGCTGATAAACATTAAGGTTTTGTGTCGGTTTGCTAACCTAGGCTATCTTGACTATTACACAGTTAATCATTTCCTTACATACTTTTTAAGTTTGGTTTGGGGATGTTTTTGCTTTTGTAACATATCATGAGACTCATTTATTCATGGAGTTTTTGTTTTAATATTTAATAAACTTTACATCTTATATTTTTAGTTTATATTAATAGACTTTGTGCAATAGTTTTGCAACTTTTCTGCAAATCTAAGACCGTTTCCATATACCCCATAGCCAGGCTAATAGTTAACATTTTAAAAAAATGTTTGAAGATGAAATGATTCTGTAGAAGTCTATGAGGAAAATATATTTATGACATCCACAGTACTGAGAGAAGTGTCTGGCATAAATTAGATCCTCAATAAATATTTCCTATATTAACAGATGAAATGCAGATTGTTCTCAAATATTACAAGGTCTTTGATGCAGGTAAACTAAGATGGTTGCAACAAACTCTGTAGGCAAGGGGAAACTATCTTTTTAAAGATTATTTGATACCCTGAAGAAAACTATAATTTAAAAAAAATTAAAGAGATTATCCAAATTTATCTTGGAAAACAACAAAAATAAACTCAAAAATTCAATACTAAGTTCATGTCCTGAGATTTAAAATGACAAAAATTCTACTTCTGTTTCATGAATCAATGTCATAATGTCTACAATCACAGATGTCAAACCCAGTTAATCTCAAACAGGGATGAAATGTGATTGGAACTTATTTTCAATTGGTTTCATAGTTTGGATGAGAAATAGATTTCCTCCAGTTTGTTTTCAGGTCATTAACGAAGTGGCCATTTGAAATTTGTGTTGGTCTTCCTAAGCAAAAGAGGTAGTATTCTACAGAGTATAGTTTTAGGGTCATTCAAAGATCTTCCTAGCCATCAAATTTCCTCCCAATCAATGTATGAAGTTACACCACAGGTGTGGTTTTCATAAAGGTGAGAAACTTATCCTTTCATTACTTGTCCACATTTTAGGTACTGACCTAGCTAGTGGGTATAAAGAACTTTGTAGGGCCTATTGATAGTGAGTTGATTAGGTCCTTCCACATGGAAACAGGAAGCAAGAAACCTGCGTCTAAGAGCTGGATTATATTAGGCTCCCCTTTGCTGGTGAAAAAAATGAGACTGGTTAGCTGCCAGAACTATTTTCCTTCATGGTTCCCAAGAAAGATGTACACAAAAAAGAAAAGGCCAGGCAAATCCTATACCATTTGTTGCTATAAGGCTTTCCCCCAGATCAATGTAGGCTCCTGGTGAGAGGTGCTTGGCCATGTGGAACTTGCAAGAATTCCTCTAATGAGACTAAGGCACTTCCTTTCCCATGGGAGTTGGCCTGGTTTCTGATGGCAGTGGCCGTCTACATCTTCCAAGAAGTTAAGCATTATGCCAGAACAAAGCAGGTCAGGCAGCCTCTATGGTTGCAGATCTATCTAATCAAACACCTCTATGGAAGAACAAAAAGGGAAATCCTAAAAGAGAAATTTTCCATCCAATATTCTACCCCTAGTACCATGGCCCAAACCTAATTCACCAGTGCTTATCCTCTACCTACACAGGCTTCCAGTAAACTCCTCTCACTTCCCCTCCTCCTATTAATGACACCCTAATCAGTGTTTTGTGTAATATTGGCTCTTTTGCTTTCATGTTCAATCAGGCACAATTTCTTCAACATTTATTAATCTCTTTTTATTTATGTAACAATCATGTTAGTCTGGCATTTGATGTAATGACTTCCTCACCCCATCATTTCAAAAGTATCCCTAGAGCCTAGAATTGTGCCTTACATATAGTATATTCCCAATTAATATTTATTGCATGACTGAATGAATGGATATCCCTCTTCCCATCTTAATCAAGATTCTTTTCCCCTGTCTGTATAATATACTAAAAGCATAGCTTTGATCCCCCAAACTCAGAAACATTTTGTTTCTCATCCTATTTCCTCTCCTTTAATCACATTTTTGAAACTATATCTCATTGTATTTTCCCAAATATCCTATATAATTCCACTATATTGACAAGCCCTAAATTCTCCTACTCTTCTTTTTCCTTCTGAAGTCCAACCTCTTCCTGTGAAAATTCTTCTCCTACATTTAAAACCTGCATCTGGGGACACTTGGGTGGTTCAGTTGGTTGGAAGTCTTCCTTCAGCTCAGGTCACGATCCCAGGGTCCTGGGATTGAGCCCCACATTGGGCTCCCTGCTCAGAGGTGAGCCTGCTTCTCCCTCTCCCTCTTCCTGCTGCTCCCTCTGCTTGTGCTCCCTGTCAAATAAATAAAATCTTAAAAAAATAAAAAGATAAAACATGCATCTATAAAACAAATACAGGAAAATATTTTTTATTCTTATTTGTATTTCTCTTAACAGCATGGTACCTTACACATTTATTAGCTACATAGTAAATAGTATATAGTGAATCTATTCATTTAATCAACATCAATTTTAAAGACCTCAATAGAAATCTTGGTGTACACATAGAACAATTAAGGACAAATCAAGGCGTATTTCCAGTGATTTACAGGGGTTGATAGAAAAGAGTGACATTGTTAGGGACAAAAGTCACACACAAGTTTCCTAAAAGAGGTGGCTCTTGAAATGACCCTTGAAGGTAACACTCTAAGTAATATACCAGATAATATAATATCACTATTCTTCCTCATAAATTAGTATGTTTGTGCAGTGTACAAAATTCAAAACTGAGAAGATCCATAGGTATTTTTGAGAATATGAGAGGAAAATGGAGGAGAGAAGTCAGCACTACAGCAAAATCCAGGCAGGTAGAATTCTAGGTGTCCACAGAGAAAGAATCCTGGACAGGAATTTGAGACTGTGCCACTTCATTAAATCATACCATCACCTGGGCTTTGCTTGTCTCACCTATGCAACAAATCCATTTAACTATGTGATCCTTAGGTCTTTCTGCTATAAGATTGTTGGGATTTCCCGATGCCAACACAGGCAAATAGAGAGCTTAAGAGAAAACCAACCAGGTTTCTTCTACAAGGGCCTATTAGAGCCAAATCATTTGAGTTGTAGAAAACCTTTCACCCTTTCTGAAGTACTCTGAACATTTCCACACTCTTGAGACTCTTGATGTATACAGTATGGAAGTGAGTGAAGGTTTAAACTGTTATTTGCTGTTAACACATACTGCCTAAGAAATAAAACGATCCCTAAGTATGATTTCTGTGTATAAACTCCTTGTAGCTATTATTGAGCTTGCAATAGGCTCTCCAAACTTCTATTAAAATATCAATAGTATTTTTCAGAGCTTAAATTGAGCAGTGATTTTATTTCAGGCTGATCCTATAAACCACTTTTCTTTGAAGATTCTCTTGTTGTTGCTAAAAATGAAAGCCATTCAAACGAGCAGTGATTGAAACAGTGAGAAAGGAGGGGAAAAAATCAATATCGTATTTTCCAGGGCACTATCTCTGCTTTTGAAAGGAGACCATTAATAACGTGCTTACAGGAGAGGCAGCCAGTTGCTCAAAGTGCATTCAGGGGTGAGCTGAATGGATGGATTTCTGGGAAGCCTCTCATGAGAGAGATTGCTGAGAAGTCAAAGCTCACTGGTGGAATCTACAGCAAGCTGACCAAGGCTCTCTCAGGACCTGGAGTGAAATGGACTGCTTTGCAACCTTGAAGGCATTCTCTTCTATACCTCATCTGAGCTCTGAGATGAAATGGCATGGGGCAAAGAGGGAAGAATAACCATCAATTCCTAGTTATTTATGGGCTTGTTTTGTTTCCCAATCTGATCCATTTAATCAAGACCAAATTCATCAGCTGAGAACACAAACTTAGTGGTGGAGTAATGGCCTTGTCTACATTTGACTTCCATGTCTCACCAGTGTTCCATCTTTGCTCCAGGCTGTTTTCTAGGCACAAGAAAAGAAATTTCTAAGGCAGAAAAAAATCTATGGTAATACTTGAAATCTAAGAGATTTAGGAATAAAACATGTTTGTAACTGCCAAATGATAGCTCCCCTCAAGTGAAGAAACTTGAGACCTAATTTTTAATATTCTGGCTTATTAAGGAGAATGAAGGATTCTAATATATAAAAGAAGATGTCAACAAGAATGCTAAAAGAGGAGTATTTTGAGAGAGGGAGAACCAAGTCAAGATGAAAAAGGATGAAAACCCATCATGGGAGAATGAGTAGTACAAATTCAGTCATAGGAGGTATAACACAGACCTAAGGCTGAAGAGAATGCAGTGTTCTATGTCCTAAGGAATAATAGAATTTAAAGATGTCAAAGAATATCAGAGTTATTGTTACTGACCCAGAAGGAGGAGATGTGTGATGTGTGTGGTCATTTCCTCCTCAGATTTAGAAATGCTTCTGATATGGGTAACTGAGAGGTAAGTGCACTATCAAGCCCACCAATCACTATATATCTCCTAGTTTAGACTAATAAATAGTAGGCATTATTACAGACAAGTAATTTTGTGAGTTCTTTACCTGGGATTGAGAAGTGTTCGTGAGTGCCGTTCAATACTTGTTTAGCCAATTGAGGGCCACATATCAATTTTGTGACCTATTTAGGTCTTAATTTTTTCAAATGCAAAATGGGTTTAATATTAGCACCTATCTGTCAGTTGTTGAGGGAAATAAATGAATTGAAATAATTGGTGGTTACATATATGATCCGACATGAACATGTTTATAAACAGTGCTCTTGGGAGGTTGTCCAAGATGTTAGCATAGGAAGATTCTGAAATCACCTCTTTCCACATACACACTGAATCTACGCTTTGTATACAGCAATTTCTTCTGAAGAACTAATCACTGAATATCTAGCTTTAGCACAACAAACAATAGAGGGACCACATAGAGAAAGGTAGGAGAGACAAAAACAGAGATGATGGGAACATCACCAGGGATGTGACAACTTGCCCATCCTAGGGCATACCCAGGAAAAAAAATAGTTTAGTGAAGGAAATCCATCCACCATGTAGGAAACTGTCTCAACTCTCTAAAGGCACAGAGAATGGGCATTTTTTAAAATAAAATTTATTTTCCACCCCCATTTTGATAATGTGGATAGGAGCAGGATCTCAGTGCTGTAGTTGGACTACTAGGTCCACCCCAGTGAACCCCAAGCCCCTAGACCACACCTCTAGCCAATCTGCTGGGGCCACCATAGTACTCCATGGGACCACCCCTGGCCCATACTGAGTCCAGGTCCAGTCAGCCAGTCAAATATTCCAGACACACACAGTTTACACAGAGGATTCCCCTAAGTCCACTTGTTAAAGATTAGGAGACGTAGATGTTCTTCCTAATTCATAGAAACATAGAAATTTGAAGAAAATTAGGATACAGAGGAATATGTTCCAAATGAAAGAATAACATAAAACCATGGCGGGTTGGGGGGGGGAACCAAACAGAGGTAATTAATTTACCTAATAGAGTCTGAAGTAATGGTTATACCTATACCATAAAACCATAAAAATCCAAGAAAACACAGGCAGTAATTTCTCTGACATCAGCCATAGCAACCTTATTCTAGATACATCTCCTAAGGCAAGGGAAACAAAAGCAAAAATAAACCTATTGGAACTCGATCAAAATAGAAAGCCTCTAAGGAAACTATCAACAAAATAAAAAGCCAACCTACTAAATAAAAGAAGATATATGCAAAAGATATATCCAATAAGGGGTTAATACCCAAAATATATAAAGAATACCTCCCAATACCAAAAAAATCTGATTAGAAAATGGGCAGAAAACCTGATTAGACATTTTTTCAAAGAAGATATACAGATGAACGCCTCATTCATTGTTGGGAATGTAAATTGGTACAGCTACTGTAGAGAACAGTGTGGAGGTTCCTCAAAAAATTAAAAATAGAAATAGCATATGATACAATAATTCCACTATTGGGTGTATACCCAAGAAAAAAAACACTAACTCAAAAAGATATATGCACCTCTATGTTTATTGCAGCAATATTTATAATAGCTGAGAAGTGAAAGCAACTTAAGTGTCCATCAACAGATGGACAAAAAAGAAAAATGGTATATATATATAATGTAATATTTCACAGCCATAAAAAGGATGGCATCATGCCATTTGAGACAACATGGATGGACCAAGAGAGTATTATGCTAAGTGAAACAAATCCAACTGAGAAAGACAAATACCGTAGGATTCCACTCATAAATGGAATCTCAAAAAAAAAAAAAAAATGAACAGAAAGCAGAATCAACTATAAATACAGAGAACAAACTGTTGCCAGAGGGGAAGGGGTTGGGGGTTAGGCAAAATGAGTGAAGGGGAGAGAGACACAGGCCTCCAGTTACTAAGTCATGAGAATAAAAAAAGAACATAAGGAATACAGTCAATGATATTGTAATAAGGATGTAACGGGGACAGATGGTAACTGTATTTGTGGGGAGCAGAGCATAATGTATAAATTTGTCAAATCACTAAGTTGTACACCTGAAATTAATGTAACATAGTGTGTCAATTATACTCGAATGAAAAAAAATAATGGTCATAAAGATGCTTACTGAACTTGGGAGAAAAATGGACAAACCCACTGAGAACTTCAACAAAGAGTTAAAAAATGTAAGAAAGAACTAATCAGAGTTGAAGAATACAATAAATGGAATGAAAATACACTGGAAGGAATCAACAAAATAAAAAGATATATGACAACAAATTAGGGGGAGTAGGAATGTAGTGCTTTTAGAATACAGTCAGACTTAAGCAACTGTCAGCTTAAAATATACTGCTACATATAAAGGTCAATATATATGAACCTAATGATAACCACAGCCAAATCTACAATACCTAAAAAATAAAAAGCAAATATAACATCAAAGAAAAACATCAAATCACAAGGGAAGAGTCCAAGAGAAAAAAGGACAATAGAAGAACTATAAAAACAACTGGAAAATGACAAAATGTCAATAAGTACATATCTGTTAATAATTACTTTAAATGTAAATGGACTAAATGTTCCAATCAAAAGACAGGGTGGCTAAATGGATAAAAACAAGACCCATCCATTTGCTACTTAACAGAGACTTCAGATTTAAAAAACAGACTGAAAGTGAAAAGATAGAAAAAAAATATTCCATGCAAATTGAAACAAAAAGAAAACTGGGGTAAAAATACTTCTATCAGAAAAAATAGACTATAAAACAAAACTTCATAAAAAAATAGGAAATGACATAATGAAAAAAGGGGTCCAAGAAGAGGACAAAACATGTGTAAATATTTATGTACCCAAAATAAAACCTAATTATAATAGAACAAATGTTAATAAAGGGAGAAATGGATGGTAATACAGTAGTAGTAAGAGATGGACTATAATACCCCACTTAAATCAATGGGATAGACCGTCCACACCAAAAATCACTAAGGATGCCATAGCCTTAAATGACACATTAGACCAGATAGACTTAATCTATAGAACATTTCATCCCCAAACTGCAAAATACACATTCTTTTCAATGCATATGGAACATTCTGCAAGATTGATCACACGTTAGCATGCAAAACAAGTCTCAATAAATTCAAGAAGACTGAAATCATATCAAGCATCTTTTCCAACAACAGTATGAAATAATCAATTATAAGAAAACTGGGAAAAACACAAGAACATGTAAATAACATATTACTAAACAACCAATAGTTTGATGAAGAAATCAAAGAAGGAAATTAAAAAATGTCTTGAGACGAATGAAAATGGAAAGACTCTATGGGATGCAGCAAAAGCAGTTCTAAGAAGGAATTGCACAGCAATACAAGCCTAATTGAAGAAATAAGAAATATCTGGAAAAAAACACTCCAACTTTATACCTAAAGGAATTAGTAAAAGAAAAAGGCCAATGTTAGGAGGAGGAGAAAATGAAAAGATTAGAGCAGAAACAAATGAAATACAGACTAACATAGCAATAGAAAAGATCCATGAAACTAAAAGCTAGTTCTTTGAAAGAAGAAATTTGACAAACCTTTAGCCAGATACATCAAGGGGGAAAAAAAGAACCCAAATGAATAAAATTTGGAAAAAGTTCCAACTTATATCACAGAAATACAAAGAATCATAAGAGACTACTATAATTATAAGCCAACAAATTGGTAAATCTAGAAGAAATGGACAAATTACTAGAAACACACAACCTTCTAAGACTGAATTACATAAATAGAAAATTTGAATAAATTACAAGTAATGAAATTAAATCAGTAATTTAAAAACTCTGTCCAAAAAGTCCAAATTGAAATCATATATCAAGGACCTTTTTTGACCACAATGATAAGAAACCAGAAATAAAGTATAAGAAAAAAATCTAGAAATAACACACATACATGAAACCTAAGCAACATGTTACTCAACAATGAAAGGGTCAACCAAAAAATCAAAGAGAAAATTTAAAATGCATGCAGACAAATGAAAATGAAAACACAATGGTACAACATCTTCAGGATGCAGCAAAAGCAATTCTAAGAGATAAGTTTATAGCAATACAGGCCTACCTCAAAAAACAAGAAAATTTTGAGATAACCTAACTTGCACCTAAAACAGCTAGAAAAAAAAAAATGAATAAAGCCTAAAGCTAGTAGAAGGAAGAAAATAATAAAAATTAGAGCAGAAATAAATGAAAGAGACTAAAAAAAGAGAGAGAGAGAGAAGGTCAATAAGACCAGGAGCTGGTTCTTTAAAATGATCAACAAAACTGATAAGACTTTAGCCAGACACAAGAAAAAATAGGACCCAAATAAATGAAATCAGAAGTAAAGGAGGGAAGAATGCAGGCGGGTGGCAACAGGGAGCTGGAGGCCAAGAATTATTTGGAAAAACATCGGATTATGGAGTTGCTGAACTATCTCACCAGTGCCCTGCTCTTTTTCCAGCCAGGAAAGCCAAGAGAGTATTTAATGTCTATATTGGAACGACTGAGAATTGCCAAAATAACAGGCGTGGCTTTTCCTTTCTTTATGGATCACTCTAACATTGTGTCTATGTTTGAGATGATGGACACTTCAAATAAAGGCACTATATCATTTGTGCAGTACAAAGAAGGCCTAAAAACCCTGGGTCTGTTGAATGAAGATGAAGTTTTAAAAGATGATGGACATGTAATAACTTTGGAAAAATTCAGATCTGAAGTGAACAAGAGGACAGAGAAAATATTGTCAGCATTTTAATAACACCATAAGTCCAAGCTAATAAATGATTCTATAAAGTTAAAAAAAGTAAAGTAGGGGAAAAAAACTGATGTCACAGAAATAAAAGGATTATAAGAGTATCTTATGAAAAATTATATGACAACAAATTGGAAAATCTAGAAGAAATGGACAAATTCCTAGAAACATATAACCTACCAAAACTGAAGCAGAAAGAAATATAAAATGTGAACAGACCAGTTGCTAGCAATGAAGTTTAATTGGTAGTCAAAAAACGCCCAACAAATAAGGGTCTGCGACCAGATGCCTGCAAAGGTGAATTCCACCCCACACATTTAAAGAAGAGCTAATATGTATTCTTTTCTATTTATTTCAAAAGAAAAAAATAGAAGAGGAAGGAAAGCTTTCAAATTCATTCTGTGAGAGCAGGATTACCCTGATAACAAAACCAGATAAAGACAACACTACAAAAAAAGGAAACTGCAGGTCAAAATCTCTGATAAACATAGATACAAAAATCTTCAACAAAATATCAACAAACTGAATGCAATAATACATTTTAAAAAATCATTCACCATGATCAAGTGGGATTTATTCCCAGGATGCAAGTGTGGTTTAATATTTGCAAATCAATCAACATGATAAATTATATTAACAGAGAGGATAAAAACAAAAACCACATGATCATCTCAATAGATTCAGGAAAGAGCATTTGACAAAGCACAATATCCATTCAGGATAAACACTCTCAACACAGTAGGTTTAGAAGGAACATACCTCAACATAATAAAGGTCATGTATGAAAAATCCACAGCTAACATTATACTCAATAGTGAAAAACAGCTTTTCCCCTCAGATGAGGAAAAAGACAAGGATGTGCACTCTCACCACATTTATTCAACAGAATATTGGAAGTCCTGGCCATAACAGACAAGAAAAATAAAAGTTATCCAAATTGGTAAAGAAGAGGTAAAACTGGCGCTATTTGCAAATAACATGATACTAAAATCCTAAAGGCACCACCAAAAAGTTTTCAGAACTGATAAATGAATGTAGTAAAGTTGCAGTATACAGAATCAATGTACATAAATCTGTTGCATTTCTATACATAAATAATAAAGTAGCAGAAAGAGAAATGAAAAGCCCTTACAATTGCACCAAAAACAATAAAATAGCTGGGAATAAACTCAACCAAGGTGAAAGGCCTATACTCTGAAAACATTAAGACATCATTGAAAGAAACTGAAGATGACACAAATGGAAAGCTATACTATGCTCATGGATTGGAATCATATTGTCAAATGGTCATACAATCCAAAGTAATGTATAGATTCAGTGCAGCCCCTATCAAAATACCAATGGTATTATTCACAGAATTGGAACATATAATCCTAAAATTTATACAGAACCATAAAAGACCCCAGATAGGAGAATCAACCTTGGGAAAAAAGGAAAAAAAGCTGGAGTTACCATGTTTGATTTCACATTATTCTACAAAGATATAGTAATCAAAACAGTATGATTCTTATATGAAACTCAACACACAGATAAATGGAACAGAACAAAAACCTAGAAAGAAACCCACACATATATGATCAATCAACATTTGGCAAATCAGGCAAGAATATACAATGGGGAAAAGACAGTCTCTTCATCAAGTTCTGTTGAGAAAACTGGACAGTTACATGTAAAAGAATATAAGTGGGTTACTATCTTACACCACATGTAAAAATAAGTTCAAAATTATTTAAACACCTAAATGTAAGACTTGAAACCATAAAGGCAAAAGCTAAAATAAATGGGATTACATCAAACTAAAAAGCTTTGCACAGTGAAGGAAACTGTAACAAAACAAAAAGACAACATCCTGAATGGGGGAAGATATTTGCAACTCATACATCAGATAAGGAGTTGATATCCAAAATAAAGAACTTATACAACTTAATACAAAAAAAAAAAAACTGATTAGAAATGGGCAGAGGATTTGAATAGACATTTTTCCAAATAAGACAAGAGGCATATAAAAAGATGCTCAAAATCACTAGTCATCAGAGAAATACAAATCAAAACCATAAAGAGATGTCACCTGACACATACATGTCAGATTGGCTTTTATTAAAAAGGCAAAATATAACTGTTGGCTAGATGTAGAGAAAAGGAAAACCTCATGCACTGTTGGTGGGAATATAAATTGGTGAAACCATTATGGAAAACAATATGGAGATTCCCCCCCCTCCCAAATTAAAAATAGAACTACCATACAATCTAGCAATTCCACTTCTGGGCATTTATCTGAAGAAAACAAAAATACCTATTCAAATAGATATATGCACCTTTTATTCATTGTAGCCTTATTTACAATAGCTAAGTGTCTATTGATAGATTATTGAATAAAGATGTTGTGTTTATATAAAATAGAATATTACTCAGCCATAAAATAGAATGAAATCTTATTATTTGTGACAACATGGATGGACCCAGGTGATATTATGCTAAGTGAAATAAGACAAATACTGGATGATTTCACTTATATGTAGAATCTAAAAAGCAAAACAAAACAGAAAATGACTCATAGATATTGGAAACTGTTGGTTTACCAGAAGGGGAAGGGATTAGAGAGTGGTTGAAATAGGTAAAGGGGATTATGAGGTATAAACTTCCAGTTATAAAATAATTAAGTCATGGGGATGTAACAAAGTATAAGAAATAGAGTCAATAATATTGTAATAACTTTGTATGGTTACATATGATAAGCAGGCTTATCTTAGGAATTTTTTGTAACATATAAAAATAACAAATCACTATGATGTACACTTGAAACTCATAAGATGTTTTATGTCAATTAGCCTTCAATAAAAACATAAAAACTAGAAAGTAAAAAATTTGCTCCTGATATCCTCTATCCCTGCCTCAGGGAACCAGCTTCTTCTATAGTCTTAGTTGTCACTGTTGGTGGGCTATCAACTCCTCTCCTTGTTGTTCAGGAGAAGGCACACAAAATTAGCAGCAGCAACCACCACCCCAACAAAACAAAAATACCTTTAAAATACATCTAGAATTTAACCAGTGGTATGGTTCTGATCCAAACCATTATCATAATCTTTTCCCAGTTTTTCTGTAAATCTCCATATTTTCCTGCTTATGCTTTTGCCTGCATGACATTTGACCTCAATGGAGCAGCCAAAATGATTCTGTTAAAAGGTGTTAAATCATGTCACTGTATTCAGCCATCTCGGTGGTTTGCCATATTTAATTCAATAAAGGGTAAGGTTTTGTTGCCACTCCACCTTTTTTTCCTGGTATTCTCCTTTCTATCTTTTCTTCCCCAGCCACTCTGGCCTTCTTTGCTGTTCACTGAATAAGCTGGGCAGCTTGCCTCAAGGCCTTTAATACACAAGCCCCCCGCCTAGAATTTCCTTCCCCATATACCTGTAATTCCCTCACTACCTTTAGGTAGTTACTCAGTAGTTACTTTCTAGATGAGGTTTCCTGGTCTACCTATCTAAAATTTAAAGCTTGCTCCCCCATTATTAAATGCTATAAATCCTGTTCTTGATTAACTTTCCCTCTTTATTACTTATAATACTAACAATAACACTGCATTTAACTTATTGTCTCTTCCCTACAAAAATGAAGGCAGGTACTTTTATTTTCTGTTTCCATTACTATATCCTCTGACAAGAAGGGTGCTGACAAATATTAAATGCTCAATAAATATTTGTTGAGTTGGCTGGGAAGATGGCAGAGTAGGAGGACCCTAAGCTCACCTCATCCCATGGATCCAACTAGATAACACTCACATTGGAGTAATTATCCAGAAAATGACCTAAAAACTGACAGAAGAAACTCCACAACTAAAAGTAGAAAAGAGGTCACAGAAGAGGACAGGAAGGGTGGAGACATGGTGGACAGCTAAATGCTCCCATGAGCCATCCACAGGAGGGAGGAAGCTATGAGCATGGAGAGGGGCAAGAAATAGATTATCACACTGGGGAACCTACATGGGGAAGAGGAAACCCCATAACATCGGGTTTTGAAAACCAGAGGCACCAAATTTTGTGAGTTCTTACAACAGGAGGAATTTAAAACCTGGATTTTAAAAATCAGCAGGCTTAGCTCTGGGAGAGCCCAGAGGGCAATAAGAAGCTGAGTCCCCACCCTTAAATAGCACAACAAATAGCCCACAGACATACAGCATAGAAGCAGCCCTTTGAAAATGCTTAGGACATATGGAGAGAGAGAGTTATTTACTTATCTCAGAGTGTGTCACAGATGGACAGAGTTCACAGGGAGACTCTTCCAGGAACAAAGGAGCTATAAGGTGCCATTTGCTCTCCTGCCCCAGCATAAACACAGGGCCACTTGCAGGAACCAACACAGTGCCAGTGTTCACTACCTAACTTGCTTACACCAAGCTCTGCTCCAGCTCTGCTTTTTGGTGGATCCACCATTTCCAGCCATTCTTGCCTCAGTCCTCACAATGGAATTTCACCCACCACCAGAAGACCAGCACAAACCTTGCCCAAACCACCTCTCCCCACCTGCATGCTTTAAGGGGTTTGGGTCCTGTTAGCAACTGCAGGCCAAATCCTGCAGAAGACCAGCACATACCTTGTTAAAATTACACACCCCACCCCACACACTTTGCAGATCCACTCCTGGCCCCAGTCAAGGCAGCAGCACTGGCAGCTCTCATTTTGCAAGCTGATTGGCGCACCTTGTTAAAACTCCACACCCAACTCTGGCAGGCATGGTCTAGCAATGGAGGTACATCTCCTCCAATACACTCTTGGCCAGAGCCCATTCAAACCAGGGCCACAAGCTTGGCAATGTGCAAGCAGCCCCAATAGGAGCCAGCATTACTCCAATGTGACTCCTGCCCTGGGGTTAGGGGAAGATAACTACATATGAGAGAAGGCTGCCCCAGTGGGGGGCTGGGGGCACACCATGGGTCTGACTGCAGGCCTCACCCACCAATGAAAACTTCTCAGGGGACAACATGGAAAGTGCCCTGCAATTTGGTGCTACTGCGTCTCTGGCAAATGCCTGGTCTGACTCAACTCAAGCCTAAGGCTGCCCCAGACAGGTCCATTAACACCTTAGGGACCAAACACTACCCACAAAAGGTAAAAAGACACTGTAGATGACTGGACTGAAGGAAAAAGCAGCCAAAACACAACACCAGGACTCATGCAACACACATAGGGGTTACACCTAAAGCACCAGGTTCTGGTGAAAAGGTGACACTGCACTGCAAGGCATTACAGAACCTCTTCTTCATAAAACCATTAATTTCGAGAGCAGAAGACATAGCTGACTTTCCTAACATAGAGAACAGATTCAAAGAGTTAGACTAAAGGAAGAGAGATGAATATGTCCCAAATGAAAGAACAGGACACAAACATAGCAAGAGATCTAAGAGAAATGGATTTAAATATGCCTAATAGAGAATCTAAAGTGATGATCATAAAGATACTTACTGGACTTGAGAAAAGAACGGAGGACATCAGTGAGGCTCTTAAAAAGAGATAAAAAAGAACCAATCAGAGATGAAGAACAATAAATGAAATTAAAATACAGTAAATAGAATAAATTACAGGCTAGAGGAAGCAGAGAAATGAATTAGTGACCTGGAGGACAGAGTAATGGAAAGTAATCATGCTGAGCAGGTGAGAGAAAAAAAAAAGTATGAAAATGAGAACAGACTTAGGGAACTCAGTGACTCCATCAAGTGAAATAATATTTGCATTATAGGGATCCTAGAAGAAGAAGAGAGAAAAGGGGGCAGAAAATTTATTGAAGAAATAATACTTGAAAACTTCTCTAATCTGGGGAAGGAAATGGATATCCAGGTTCAGGAGGCACAGAAATCCCCCAAGAAAATCAACCCAAGGAGGTCCACACCAAGATACATAGTAATTAAAATGGAAAAATTAGTGATAGAGAAATTTAAAAGCAGCAAAAGAAGACAGTTACATACAAGGGAAACCCCATAAAGCTTACAGCGAATTTTTCAGCAGAGACTTTGTAGGCCAGAAGGGAGTGGCATGATATATTCAAAGTACTGAAAGGAAAATATATCTGCAGCCATGAATACTCTATCCAGCAAGGCTATCATTCCGAATAGGAGAAATAGTTTTTTAAAAGCTAAAGGAATTCACGACCACTTAACAAGCTCTACAAGAAATGTTAAAGGACACTCTTTGAGTGGAAGTAAAGACCATGTATAAGAGTATGAAAAGTAGGAAGCACAAAAACAGTAAAAATAAGTATATCTGTAAAAATTAGTCAAGGGACTCATAAAATGATGTAAAGTATGAATCATATACCTAAAATGTGGGGGGTGGGGATGAGGAGTAAAGAATGGGTTCAAACTTATTTGGTCATCAACTTAATACAGACTACTGTATGCAGAAAATGTTATATACAAATCTAATGTTAACAATAAATTAAAAACCAATAATAGTTACAGAGAAAAATAAAGAGAAAGGAATCCAAGTATATCACTAAAGAAAACCAGCAAACCGTTAGAGAAGAGAGCAAGAGAGAAAGGATCAGAGATCTACAAAAATAACCACAAAACAAGTAACAAAATTGCAATTAATATTACCTATCAATCACTTTGAATGTAAATGTATTAAACAATCAAAAGACATAGGGTGACAAAATGGATTAAAAAAAAAAAAAACAAGACCCATCTATACATTGCCTACAAGAGACTCATTTCAGACCTAAAGACACATGAAGATGGAAAGTTAGGGGATAGAAATATTTATCATGCAAATAAATGTCAAAAGAAAGCCAGGTAGCAATACTAATATCAGACAAAACAGACTTTAAAATGAAAACTGTAACAAGAGACAAAGGATACTACATAATAATAAGGGGGACAATCCAACAAGAAGATATAACAATTGTAAATATTTATGCACCCACCATGGAAGCACCCAAATACATACACTAGTTAATAACAAACTAAAGGAACTAATAGAGAATAATACAATAATAGCAGGTGGATTTAACACCCCACTTAAATCAATGGATAGATCATCCAAACAAGAAAATCAACAAGGAAACAGTGACATTGAATGACACACTGAACCAAATGGATTTAACAAATATATTCAGAACATTCCATCCTAAAACAGCAGAATACACATTCTTTTCAAGTGCACATGGAATATTTTTTAAGGTTAGATCACACAGTAGGCCACAAAACAAATCTCAGCAAAATCAAAAATATCAGAGTCATACCATGCATCTTTTCTGGTCACAACATTATGAAACTAGAAATCAATCACAAGAAAAAATCGGGGAAGAGCACAAATACATGGACATTAAATTACATGCTACTAAACAATGAATGGGTCAAACAAGAAATCAAAGAGGAAATAAAAAAATATATGGAGAGAATGAAAATGAAAACACAATGATGCAAAATCTTGGGATGCAGCAAAAGCTGTTTTAAGAGGAAACTTTATAGCAATATAGGCCTACCTCCAAAATCAAGAAAAATCACAAATAAACAAATAACCTTACACCTAAGAGAGATAGAAAAATAAGAACAAAACACAAAACCAGCAGAAAGAAGGAAATAATAAAGATTAGAGCAAAATAAATGATAAACTAAAAACAAACACAAAAAATAAAATAGATCAGTGAAACCAGGAGCTGGTTCTTTGAAAAGATCAACAAAATCTATCAACCTCTAACCAGATTCATCAAAGGGGGAGGGCAATGCAAAGAAAATCACAAATGAAAGAGGAGAAATAACAATGGACACCACAGGATTGTACAAAGGATTGTAAGAGAATATTATAAAAAATTATATGCCAACAAACTGGACAACTTAGAAGAAATGTATAAATTCCTAGAAACAAATAACCTACCCAAACTGAAGCAGGAAGAAATTCTAAAAATATGAACAGACCAATTACCAGCAATGAAATTCAATCAATAATCAAAAAATTCCCAACAAACAAAAGTCCAGGACCAGATGGCTTCACAGGTGAATTCTACCACATATTTAAAGAAGAATTAAGCCTATTCTTCTCAAACTATTGCAAAAAAATAGAAGAGAATGGAAAACTTTCAAATTCATTCTATGAGGCCATTATTACCCTGATAACAAAACCAGATAGAGACACCCCCCCCACACACCCACACACAGAGAAAAGAACTACAGGCAAATATCGCTGATGAACATAGATGCAAAAATCCTCAATGAAATATTAGTGAACTGAACCCAAAAACACATTTAAAAATTATTCACCACGATCAAGAGGGATTCATTCGGAGGATGCCATGATGGTTCGATATTTGCAAATCAATCAATATGATATAGCACATCAATAAGAGAAAGGATAAAAACCACATGATCATTTCAATAGATGCAGAAAAAGCATCCAACAAACAAATGCATTCAACATCCATTCATGATAAAAACCCTTAATAAAGTAGGTTTAGAGGGAACATACCTCAACATAATAAAGGCCTTATTGAAAAATCAACATCTAACATCATACTCAAAGGGGAAAAATTAAGAGCTTTTCCTCTAAGGTCAGGAATAAGACAAGGATGTTTACTCTCACCACTTTTATTCAACATACTACTGGAAGTCCTAGCCACAGCAATCAGACAACAAAAAGAAATAAAAGCCATCTGAATTGGAAAGGAAGAAGTAAAACTTTCACTATTTGCAGATGACATGATACTATATTCAGAAAACTCGACTCCACAAAAAAAGTACTCGAATTGATCAATGAATTCAGTAAACTTGTAGGATACAAAAATCAATGTACAAAAATCCATTGCATTTCTATACACTAAAATTAATAATCAGAAAGAGAAATTAAAACAATCACATTTCTAATTATACCAAAAAAAATAAGATAACTAGGAATAAATCTAACCAAATAGGTGGAAGACTCATACTCTGAAAACTGTAAAACACTGATGAAAGAAATTGAAGATGACACAAAGGAATGGAAAGACATTCCATGCTCATGGGTTGGAACAACAAATACTGTTAAAATGTCTGTACTACTCAAAGCAGTCTACAGGTTTAATGCCATCCCTGTCAGGATAGCAACAGCATTTTTCACAGGACTAGAACAAACAATCCTAAAATTTGTATGGAACCACAAAAGTCCCTGAATAATGCAAACAATCTTAATAAAGAAAAACAAAACTGGAGGTATCACTTCAATTTATATTACAAGGTAGTAGTAATTACAACAGTATGGTAGTGGCATAAAAACAGGCACACTGATCAATAGAATGGAATAGAAAACCCAGAATTAAACCCATAATTATATGGTCAATTAATCTTCAGCAAAGTAGGAATTAATATACAATGGGAAAAAGACAATTTCTTCAAAAAATGGTATTGGGAAAACTGGACAGCTACATGCAAAAGAATGAAACTGAGACACTTTCTTTCACCATATTCAAAAATAAATGCAAAATGCATTAAAGACTTAAATGCGAGTCCTGAAACCATGAAAATCCTTGAAGGGAGCACAAGCAGTAATTTCTCTGACATGGGCCATAGCAACATTTTTCTAGATATGTCTCCTGAGGTAGGGAGAATAAATGCACAAATGAACTACTGGGACTACATCAAAATAAAAAGTTTCTGCATGATGAAGAAAACAATCAACAAAACTAAAAGACAACCTACAGAATGGGAGGAGATATTGGCAAATGATATATCTGATAAAGGTTTAGTATCCAAAATATATAACTTATACAATTCAACCCCCCTAAAACAAATAATCCAATTAAAAATGGGCAGAAGACATAAACAGACATTTCTCCAAAGACATCCAGATGGACAACACACATGGAAAGATGCTCAGCATCACTCAACTTCAGGGAAATGCAAATGAAAACTACAATGAGATATCACCTCACACCTGTTAGAATGGCTAAAGTCAAAAACAAGAAACAGTTGTTTGCAAGGATGGGGAGAAAATGAACCCTCATGCACTGTTGGTGGGAATGTAAACTGGTGTAGCCACCATGGAAGACAGTATGGAGATACCTCAAAAAATTTAAAATGGAATAACTCTATAATCCAGGAAATACACTACTGATTATCTACTGAGAGATTATGAAAACACTGATTCTAAGGGATATAGGCACCCCTATGTTTATTGCAGCATAATTTACAGTAGTCAAATTATGGAAGCAACCCAAGTGTCCATTGATTGGTGAATGGATAAAGAAGATTTCATAAAAAAATAAATATTGTCATTTGCAATGACATGGGTGGATCTAGAAAGCATAATATTAAGCAGAATAAGCCAGAGAAAGACAAATACTGTAAGAGTTCACTCATATGCGGAATTTAAGAAAAGAAATGAACAAAGAAAAAAAAAGAGACAAACCAAAAAACCAGACTCAACTATAGAGTACAAACAAATGGTTACCAGACGGAAGGTGGGTAGGAGGATGGGCAAAATAGGTGAAGGAGATTAAGAGTATACTTATCAGGATGAACACTGAGTAATATATAGAATTTTTGAATCACAATATTGTACACCTTAAACTAATAGAACATCGTGTGTTAACTACACTGGAATTAAAATTTCTTTTAAATGTAAAAAAAATATTGCATAGGACCTAATTTTACTAAAAATTATTTTTTAATCCGAAATTTAAATTTAACTGAATGCCCTTTATTTTGTGACAACCCTATCACAGGGGATTCATGAAATTTTATAAATTACCTAGAACAGTGCAGGTACATGTAAATGCTCACTAAATGTTAGTCTTTATTAAAAAATAATAATGAATGGGGAAGCCTGGGCGGCTCAGTTGGTTAAGCATCTGCCTTCAGCTCAGGTCATGATTCCAGGGTCCTGGGATTGAGTCCCACATTGGGCTCCCTGCTCAGCGGGGAGCCTGCTTCTCCCTCTCCCTCTGCCTGCTGCTCCCCCTGCTTGTGTTCTCTATCTCTCTGTGTGTGTGTGTCAAATAAATAAATAAAATCTTAAAAAAAATAATTTGTTGAATTTATATTTTCCTTAACATAATTTCTTATATATAGTAAGCATTCAATACATTTCATGTATTATACTAAATAAAATATGCCTCTTAGTCTGTTAATAGATATTTCATGATAAAGAGATTTCCAAATATATTGGAAATGCTAGGTTAAAATTACACTTTTTTTATTTTTGTACTGAATGAAGGATACCTCTGCATTTTTATTTTGGGCATACAAATCTACAAAATGGGGATATATTGTTCATTGTTTCTCTCAGCTTCTGTAGCCACAGAAACATTTTTGAGTACTGCTTTTCATGATATTTGTGATCCACTGATTATACTCTGAAATGCTATTCTAGCAACTTTGGAATTATAAGTAGGAAATGGAAATACAGATTTTTTTTTTTCCATTGGGAGGTCATTGTTTAAAAAGGGAAGGAATTTAGGGTAAATAAGCAATTGACCACAAAGAAATAATTCTGGATTATTTATGAAATTAGAAAAATGGACATATGACAAAGAATAGAGGGAAATATCTGAAGATTAAGAAGGTGAGTTTGGCAGAAATTCAACTTTTTTTTTTTAATCAACAACTGAAGTTGAAGTTTGAAGGGGAGGAAGAAAATGCAGAGATATATTAAAATGGATACTATATGTTCTCACTGATATGAGGAATTCTTAATCGCAGGAAACAAACTGAGGGTTGCTGGAGTGGTGGGGGGTGGGAGGGATGGGGTGGCTGGGTGATAGACATTGGGTAGGGTATGTGCTATGGTGAGTGCTGTGAATTGTGTAAGACTGATGAATCACAGACCTGTACCTCTGAAACAAATAATACATTATATGTTAAAAAAAAAAAAGAAGATAGCAGGAAGGGAAAAATGAAGGGGGGGAATCGGAGGGGGAGACAAGCCATGAGAGACTATGGACCCTGAGAAACAAACTGAGGGTTCTAGAGGGGAAGGGGGTGGGGGGATGGGTAGCCTGGTGATAGGTATTAAAGAGGGCACGTACTGAATTGAGCACTGGGTGTTATATGCAAAAAATGAATCATGGAACACTACATCAAAAACTAATGATGTAATGTATGGTGATTAACATAACATAATAAAATTTTTAAAAAATGGATACTATATAGAGGAACAGGAATTACCAAGAATAACAAACATAATGTTTGAGATGATCAGTAGTATTAAAAATAGAGATTAAGTAGATGCAACTCTTTCCATAAATGTGGACAGAGTGTGGTATTGTAACAAATTAGTGTGGAAATAATATATTTATAAGCCTCTTAGCAAAAGGAAAAAAATTCAATCTCCTGAACTTTAAGTTAGGTAGTATTTGTGGGTGGGCCTAAAATACCACAAAGAAACAAGCTTAACACAAATAGAAGGATATACTTAAGATGAATGTGTAAATAAAAATTTAACAACTTGGAGTGTTTTCTTAGAGGAGAGGATCAGGAGAGTGTGAAAGAAGAGAATACAAATAACTACACTCAAGAATTTGACTCTAAGCCATTAAGGCAGTAGGTCATCAGTTCTGAAAGATGTGTGATGGAGGAGAGACATACCCTGTGCCCAGACTACAGTAGTGAATGGCAGTAGGGGACTTATTTATCCCAAGGACTGTTGGTAGTCTCTGGTAAAAGAAAAATCTGATAAATTCTAGACTTCCCTTCCTGACAATTTCAGCAATCAAAAAGCTAAAGAGTCAATGGAAACAACTGCTACTCTGAAATTAATTTTCACTAACAAGGAAGAACTGCTTGGTGAAATGGAAGTGACAGGCACCAAGGGAGAAAGTGCCCATGTCATCTCAGAGTTTATAATAATGTCAGAAGTAAAGTTTGGGTGTAGAAAACCTAAATCATAGACACTAGTCAAAGAGATTTCCAAATACTTCAGAAAGCATGGTCTCTGAAAGAGAAAGTAAATGGCTACCAATATAAAGGTGTGAAAGGGGAAAAACTGACAACATAATTTCAATTTAATAATTAGTATATTAAGTATATAAACTATTCTTATAAAGTATATATACATTATATATTATACACACTATATGTTGTATTAGCATATATAGTGTATGATGGTTTGCATTACATATAGATTTGTTCATTAAATGTTGCTGATATATATGTAATTATCAAATATTTGTCAAATATATATATTTTTCACATATACATAAAAAATTTACTACTAATAAATGAAGTAACTGATTCTCAAAGAAATTAAGGGATTAAATCAAGGTCATTGGGTAGCAAAGCCAACTCTCACAACTATACCTCTTGCTCTTGAAAAAGCTATTTTCTTTTTATAAACACTGTTGTCTCTCACGTACAATTTTATGATCACCTAGAGGTATCTTAGAAATAAAAGCAACATATACAAAAGACACAAAAGAATGACATAAAATGGTAGTAAATTATCATAAAGACAAAAAACTGAAATGAATTTGGGCTTCTGAAAATACCAAGGGTAATTTTTTTTAAAAGCACTCAAATTTCTAAATAGAATAAAGAACACATAAAAGAAAGTCTACTGCTTAGCAATAGATGGTGCCATGTTAATAAACACCAGAATAAGTATCATCTTTCAATTTTATCTGCTTCTGTACTCTCACTTGAGGAAGAGGCTCCTTTAATTAGATAAAGTAAAATAAATATAACTACTGACAAAAAAATCAAGGAGGGAGAAGTTATTTAGTAACTTTAAATAAATTCAATTTTCCAGAACAAATAAGTTATGTCTTAAAGTACAAAAATAATTTGCAATTGCAATTATAAAAATATGATTGAAAATTCCTAATTAATGATAGAGATCAAAATTGGTATCAGGAAACTGATATAGGGCTAAAATATCCATATACCAAAAATGGGGGCAGGACAAGTTACTGAATTCTGTGAAATACAAACTACTAGAATAGGGTGGAAGAAGAATAAGTAAAAGTCCTGGCATAACCTATTTTCTGAACAGATTCATATAGTTAGTTAGGAAAGGAGTGGTGATTAGTATGAGTTTTGCTAGATTCTGGAAAAACACAATTATCCCAAACTTGTTTCATTACTTGTTAAAATAGCTGGATAGAATTTTTTGATTGGTAGATCAGGTAAGGCTATAACTGTATGAATTCAAATTTCTGGATATTTAATAGAGGTGGAAGAAAAAAAATCACACACATGCGCAGAGGGAGAGAGAGATATGATCAATAATACAGCAAATTGATTAAATGATAAAAAATTAATTTCTTTAAAATTCTATATAAATGATTTTCCTAGGCCATCCCGTTCAATGTATATGAGTTCATGTTCTGTAATCATGAACACTTGTTCTTCCTCAATCATACTCTCAACTTTTTTTTAAATAATTTTTTATTGTTATGTTAATCACCATACATTACATCATTAGTTTTTGATGTGTTCCATGATTCATTGTTTGTGCATAACACCCAGTGCTCCACGCAGAATGTGCCCTCTTTAATATCCATCACCAGGCTAACCCATCCCCCCACCTCCTTCCCCTCTAGAACCCTCAGTTTGTTTTTCAGAGTCCATCGTCTCTCATGGTTCGTCTCCCCCTCCGACTTACTCCACTTCATCCTGCTATCTTCTTCTTTCTTTTTTTCTTAACATATATATTGCATTATTTGTTTCAGAAGTACAGATCCGTGATTCATCAGTCTTGTACAATTCACAGTGCTCACCATAGCACATACCTTCTCCAATGTCTGTCACCCAGCCACCCAATCCCTCCCACCCCCCCCACAGTGAGGGGGGGGTCATATGATACATGTCTTTCTCTGATTGACTTATTTCACTCAGCATGACACCCTCCAGTTCCATCCACGTTGTTGCAAATGGCAAGATCTCATTCCTTTTGATGGCTGCATAATATTCCATTGTGTATATATACCACTTCTTCTTTATCCATTCATCTGTCGATAGACATCTTGGCTCTTTCCACAGTTTGACTATTGTGCACATTGCTGCTATAAACATTGGGGTGCACGTACCCCTTCGGATCCCTACATTTGTATCTTTGTGGTAAATACCCAGTAGTGCAATTGCTGGATCGTATGGTAGCTCTATTTTCAACTGTTTGAGGAACCTCCATACTGTTTTCCAGAGGGGTTGCACCAGCTTGCATTCCCACCAACATTGTAGGAGGGTTCCCCTTTCTCCACATCCCCGCCAACATCAGTCGTTTCCTGACTTGTTAATTTTAGCCATTCTGACTGGTGTGAGGTGGTATCTCATTGAGGTTTTGATTTGGATTTCCCTGATGCCGAGCGATGTTGAGCACTGTTTCATGTGTCTGTTGGCCATTTGGATGTCTTCTTTGGAAAAATGTCTGTTCATGTCCTCTGCCCATTTCTTGATTGGATTATTTGTTCTTTGGGTGTTGAGTTTGATAAGTTCTTTATAGATTTTGGATACTAGCCCTTTATCTGATATGTCATTTGCAAATATTTTCTCCCATTCTGTCGGTTGTCAGAATTTTCCAAACACCATTTGTTGAAGAGACTGTCTTTTTTCCATTGGACATTCTTGCCTGCTTTGTCAAAGATTTGTTGACCATAGAGTTGAGGGTCCATTTCTGGGCTCTCTATTCTGTTCCATTGATCTATGTGTCTGTTTTTGTGCCAGTACCATACTGTTTTAATGATGACAGCTTTGTAATAGAGCTGGAAGTCCAGAATTCTGATCCTGCCAGCTTTGCTTTTCTTTTTCAATATTCCTCTGGCTATTCGGGGTCTCTTCTGGTTCCATACAAATTTTAGGATTATTTGTTCCATTTCTTTGAAAAAGGTGGATGGTATTTTGATGGGGATTGCATTGAATGTGTAGATTGCTCTAGGTAGCATTGACATCTTTACAATGTTGGTTCTCCCAATCCATGAGCATGGAACATTTTTCCATTTCTTTGTGTCTTCTTCAATTTCTTTCATGAGTATTTTATAGTTTTCTGAGTACAGATCCTTTGCCTCTTTGGTTAGACTTATTCCTAGGTATCTTATGGTTTTGGGTGCAATTGTAAATGGGATCGACTCCTTGATTTGTCTCTCTTCTGTCTTGTTGTTGGTGTATAGGAGTGCCACTGATTTCTGTGCATTGATTTTATATCCTGCTACTTTACTGAATTCCTGTATGAATTCTAGCAGTTTTGGGGTGGAGTCTTTTGGGTTTTCCACATACAGTTATCATATCGTCTGCAAAGAGTGAGAGTTTGACTTCCTCTTTGCCAATTTGGATGCCTTTGATTTCTTTTTCTTGTCTGATTGCTGTGGCTAGGACTTCTAATATTATGTTGAATAGCAGTGGTGAGAGTGGACATCCCTGCCGTGTTCCTGACCATTAGGGGAAAAGCTCTCAGCCTTTCCCCATTGAGAATGATATTCGCTGTAGGTTTTTCATAGATGGCTTTTATGATATTGAGGTATGTACCCTCTATCCCTATACTCTGAAGAGTTTGGATCAAGAAAGGAGGCTGTACTTTGTCAAATGCTTTTTCTGCATCTATTGAGAGGATCATATGATTCTTGTTCTTTCTTTTGTTAATGTATTGTATCACGTTGATTGATTTGCGGATGTTGAACCAGCCTTGCAGCCCAGGGATAAATCCCACGTGGTGGTGTTGAATAATCCTTTTAATGGACTGTTGGATCCTATTGGCTAGTATTTTGGTGAGAATTTTTGTATCCATGTTCATCAAGGATATTGGTCTGTAATTCTCCTTTTGGATGGGGTCTTTGTCTGGTTTTGGGATCAAGGTAATGCTGGCCTCATAAAATGAGTTTGGAAATTTTCCTTCCATTTCTATTATTTGGAACAGTTTCAGGAGAATAGGTATTAATTCTTCTTTAAATGTCTGATAGAATTCCCCTGGGAAGCCATCTGGCCCTGGGCTTTTGTTTGTTGGGAGATTTTTGATGACTGCTTCAATTTCCTTAGTGGTTATAGGTCTGTTCAGGTTTTCTGTTTCTTCCTGGTTCAATTTTGGTAGTTGATACATCTCTAGGAATGCACCCATTTCTTCCAGATTCTCTAATTTGCTGGCATAGAGTTGCTCATAATATGTTCTTATAATTGTTTGTATGTCTTTGGTGTTGGTTGTGATCTCTCCTCTTTCATTCATGATTTTGTTGATTTGTTTGGGTCATTTCTCTTTTCTTTTTGATAAGTCTGGCCAGGGGTTTATCAATCTTGTTAATTCTTTCAAAGAACCAGCTCCTAGTTTCGTTGATCTCTTCTACTGTTCTTTTGGTTTCTAGTTCATTGATTTCTGCTCTGATCTTTATGATTTCTCTTCTTCTGCTGGGTTTAGGCTTTATTTGCTGTTCTTTCTCCAGCTCCTTTAGGTGTCGGGTTAGGTTGTGTATTTGAGACCTTTCTTGTTTCTTGAGAAAGGCTTGTATTGCTATATACTTTCCTCTCAGGACTGCCTCTGCTGTATCCTAAAGATTTTGAACAGTTGTGTTTTCATTTTCATTTGTTTCCATGAATTTTTTTTAATTCTTCTTTAATTTCCTGGTTGACCCATTCATTCTTTAGTAGGATGCTCTTTAGCCTCCATGTATTTGAGTTCTTTCCGACTTTCCTCTTGTGATTGAGTTCTAGTTTCAAAGCATTGCGGTCTGTAAATATGCAGGGAATAATCCCAATCTTTTGGTACCAGTTGAGACCTGACTTATGACCTAGGATGTGATCAATTCTGGAGAATGTTCCATGGGCACTGGAGAAGAATGTGTATTCCGTTACTTTGGGATGGAATGTTCTGAATATGTCTGTGAAGTCCATTTGGTCCAGTGTGTCATTTAAAGTCTTTATTTCCTTGCTGATCTTTTGCTTAGATGATCTGTCCATTTAAGTGAGGGGGGTATTATAGTCCCCCCCATTATTGTATTGTTGTCAATGTGTTTCTTAGCTTTTGTTATTAATTGCCTTCTGTAATTGGCTGCTCCCATGTTAGGGGCATAGATATTTACAATTGTTAGATCTTCTTGTTGGATAGACCCTTTAAGTAGGATATAGTGTCCTTCTTCATCTCTCATTACAGTCTTTGTTTTAAAATCTAATTTGTCTGATATAAGGATTGCCACCCCAGCTTTCTTTTGGTGTCCATTAGCATGGTAAATGGTTTTCCACCCCCTCACTTTCAATCTGGGGGTATCTTTGGGTCTAAAATGAGTCTCTTGCAGACAGCATATTGATGGGTCTTGTTTTTTAATCCAATCTGATAGCCTGTGTCTTTTGATTGGGGCATTGAGCCCACTTACATTCAGGGTAACTATTGAAAGGTATGAATTTAGTGCCATTCTATTGCCTGTAAGGTGACTGTTACTTTATATTGTCTGTGTTCCTTTCTGATCTATGCTGCTTTTAGGCTCTCTTTTTGCTTAGAGGACCTATTTCAATATTTCTTGTAGGGCTGGTTTTGTGTTTGCAAATTTCTTTAGTTTTTGTTTGTCCTGGAAGCTTTTAATCTCTCCTTCTATTTTCAGTGAGAGCCTATCTGGATATAGTATTCTTGGCTGCATATTTTTCTCGTTTAGTGCTCTGAAGATCTCATGCCAGTCCTTTCTGGCCTGCCAGGTCTCTGTGGATAGGTCTGTTGCCAATCTAATGTTTCTACCATTGTAGTTTACATATCTCTTCTCCGGAGCTGCTTTCAGGATTTTCCCTTTGTCTCTGAGACTTGTACGTTTTACTATTAGATGTTGGGATGTTGACCTATTTTTATTGATTTTGAGAGGGGTTCTCTGTGCTTCCTGGATTTTGATGCCTGTTTCCTTCCCCACATTAGGGAAGTTCTCTGCTATTATTTGCTCCAATATGCTTTCTGCCCCTCTCTCTCTTTCTTCTTCTTCTGGGATCCCAGTTATTCTAATGTTGTTTCATCTTATCCTATCACTTATCTCTCGAATTCTGCCCTCGTGATCCTGTAGTTGTTTATCTCTCTTTTTCTCAGCCTCTATTTTCCATCATTTGGTCTTCTATATCGCTGATTCTCTTTTCTGCCTCATTTATCCTAGCAGTTAGTGCCCCCATTTTTTATTGCACCTCATTAATAGCCTTTTTGATTTCGACTTGGTTAGATTTTAGTTCTTTTATTTCTCCCGAAAGGGTTTCTCTAATAACTTCCGTGCTTTTCTCAAGCCCAGCTAGTATCTTTAAAGTCATGATTCTGAACTCTAGGTCCAACATTGTACCAATGTCAGTATTGAGTAGGTCCCTGGCAGACGGTACTACCTCTTGTTCTTTTTGCTGAGGTGATTTTTTTCGTCTTGTCATTTGGTCCAGAGGAGAATAGATGAATGAGACAACAGAATACTAACAGGTTAACAACGTCTCCAGCAAGTATATTCTATACAATCAGAAAAGACCTGAAACCAGGGGACAAGAAAGGGAAAAAAAGAAGAGAAAAAAAAAGGGAAAAGAAAAAGATAAAAACAAACAAAAACAGAACAAATCAAAACAAAACAGAATATGATCAAATATGATCAGGCTAGTGCATAGATCAGTGGCACACACTAGCTTTTGGGTATATTTTGGTCTGTTAGAAGAAAGTGCCTGCTAAAATTTTAAAGGAAGAAAGACATATATGTACAAAATAAGGGCTGATACAATGAAGGGATGGAAGATGAATGTAAAGATGAACATTATAAAAGATTTTATAAAAGGAATTGATAAGAATTTGTTTTTTTAAAAAGAAAGAAGATTGAAAAAGAAAAAGAAAAAAGAAAAAGAAAGGGAGAGAATGCGATCAGGCAGGAGACTAGAACAAAGCCATACACTAGTGATTTAGGGTATAGTTTGATCTGTTAGAAGAAATTGTTTCTCAAAATTTTAAAGAGAGAAAAACTTATTTATATATGCCAAAAATAAGGGTAACTACTATGAAGGGATAAAAATATGACTCTAAAAATGAAAAATAAAAAGTTTTTTTTAAAAAAGGGATTGATAAGGTGTTGTTTGAAAAAGGGAAAAAGAAAAATTCAAAAAAAAAGTTAAAAAAATTAACTTTGAAAAACTAATGAATTATGGTAGAAAAGCCATGAATTCTATGTGCAGTATTCCCCTAGCGCTGGAGTTCTCCCCTTCTCCTTGATTGGTAAACTTGGTCTTGGCTTGCTGGCTATTCGTGCTGATCTTCTGGGGGAGGTGCCTGTTGCCGTGGTTCCCAAACTTCTTTGCCGGAGTTGGAATTGCCCAGCCCTTGTAGGTCCGGGCTAAGCAAGCTGCTCGGGTTTGCTCTCAGGAGCTTTTGTTCCCTGCAAGCTCTTGGTACAGCTTTGGAGGACCAGGGTGAAAATGGTGGCCTCCCAATCTCAGCCTGTAGGAGCTGAGAACTTGGGGCCCCACTCCTCAGCGTGTCCCCAGAGAAAAGCAGTCAGTCCCGTCTCCCCAGTCTCCGGCCGCACTCCATGCTCACCCAGCCTGTGATCGAGCGTTTGTATCTCTGGCACCCCACCCCGTGTGGAGTCTCCAAACCCAGCAGATCCCTGCGGTGAGCTTCCACGCCGCTCCTCCCGGGGGAGGAAGGGGAGTCTCCCCAGCTCTTCCACTTGTTGGGTTCCTGCTGGAGGAGCAGTAGCCCGACTGAGCGGCGGATCACAGTTTATGGCCACTCCGAGCTGAGAGCCTGTGCCTCAGCTCCATCTCTGCAGCTGGCTTTCCCGCTCTGATACCTGGGAGCTCTGCTGCACTCAGGCACCCCCGGTCTTTCTGTGACCCCGAGGGTCCTGAGACCACACTGTCCCACGAGGGCTCCACCCCCCGCTTAGCCACTGGAGCGACGTCCCTCAGTGGAGCTGGCTTCTAAAAGTTCCGATTTTGTGCTCCGCGGCTCTATCACTTGCCAGAAGCGGCCGACAGAGGCCCCCTCCCCCACCATCTATCCTCCCGAATATTGCCTCGGATTCACTTCTCTGCACGTCCTACCTTCCAGAAAGTGGTTGCTTTTCTGTTCAGAGTGTTGTTACTATTCTTATCTTCGATCTCCTGTTGAGTTCGTAGGTGTTCAGAATGGTTTGATCCCTATTCAGCTGAATTCCTGAGACCAGACGAAATCCAAGTCTCCTACTCCTCCGCCATCTTGCTCTGCCCATAGTCTCAACTTTTATTCTGTAACTTTTTGGGATGCCTGAAGGGTATCTCATACACATGGAAAGAAGCTTTTTAAAAAATATATTTTACAATTATTAAGAATTAAAGTATATAGTGGAATTTCTCAAAGTATAATTGTACAATTCAATGATTTTCAAAAAATTGAGCACATTTCTATAACCAGAAAACAGATCAAGAAATATATTACTAGATTCTAGAAGTATTCTTCATGCCCTTTCACAGTCACTTCCTTCCCCAGAAAAATAATATCCTGATATTTAATGATATAAATTAGTGTTGTCAGTTTTAAATAATATAAATAGAATAATGCAGATATGCTGTTCTGTGTTTGTCTTTTATTCAATGTTATGCTTGGGATATTCAGACATGTTGCTTTTATGGCAATAGCATATTTGTCCTCCCTATCATACGTTATCCCTTCATATGATTATGGCACAATTTATATATCCATTGTACTACTGATGGATATTTCAGTTTTCTTTAGTTTTTGGACTATTACAAACTGTGCCACTATGAAAATATTTGTACAAACAGTCAATGCTCACACAGGATGACATATATAACCTCAACAATCTGATATCTAATAAGAAAATTGAATTCATAGTTTAAAACTTTCAAAAAACTTTATTGAAAACACTCAAACTCTTCTAAATGGCCACTGAGTAATCAAAGAAGAAATTAAAAAGAAAAAACATGGAGACAAATACAAATGTAAACATAATGGTCCAGAATCTTTGGGACATAGCAAAAGCAGTTCTAAGAGGGAAATTTATAGCAATATAGAAATTAGAAACAAGAAAAATCTCAAATAGTCTAACCTTACACCTAAAGGAACTGGAGAAAAGAAGAACAAAGAAAGCCCAAGGTGAGTAGAAGGAAGGAAATAAATAAGTAATAATTATATTAAATGAAATAGAAACAAAAAATAGAAAAGATCAGTGAAATCAAGAGCTGTTCTTTGAAAAGATAAACAAAATTAATAACACTTTAGCTAGACTCATCAAGAAAATAAGAGGACTAAAAATCAGAAATAACAGAGAAAAAGTTAACAACTGACAGAGCAGAAGTACATAGGATTATAAGACACAATTCTGAAAAATTAGATGCCAACAAATTGGAAAACCTAAAAGAAATGGATGATATCCTAGAAACACACCATCTTCTAAAACAGAATCAGAAAGAAAGTCTGAACAGATCAATTACTAACAAAATCGAATTATTAATAAAAAAAAACTTCCAACAAACAAAAGCCCAGAACCAGATGGCTTCACAGATAATTTTAACAAACATTTAAAGAAGACTCAATACCTGTTCTTCTCAAATTATTCTAAAAAATAGAAGAAAATCTTGGAAATACATTCTAAGAGGCTAGCATTACCCTGATATCAAAACCAGATAATGGCACCACAAAAAAAGAGAACTACAGACCAATTTCTCTGATGAACATAGACATAAAAATCCTCAACAAATTTTTAGCAGACCTAATCCAACAATACATTAAAAGAATCATTCCATGAGCAAGTGGGACTTATTCCAGGGATGGGAGGATGGTTTAATATTTGAAAATCAGTCCATGTATATACCACATCAACAGAGGGAAGGATAAAAGTTATATGATCATCTCAATAGATGCAGAAAAAGCATCTGACAAAATTCAAAATTTGTTCATGATAAAAACTCTCAACATAGTGGGTTTAGAAGGAACATACTTCAACATAATAAAGGCCATATATGAAAAACCCACAGCTAACATAATAGCTGAAATGGTGAAAAGCTGAAAGCTTTTCCTCTAAAATCAGGAACAAGACAAGCATGTCTACTCTCCCCACTTGTATTCAACATAGTACTGGAAGTTCTAGCTACAGCAATTAGACAAGAAAAAGAAAAACGTCATCCATATTGGTAAGGAAAAACAACTGTCACTATTTGTAGATATACACTATATATATAAAACCCCAGAGATGCCATAAAAAATATTATAATGAATTCAGTAAAGTTGGATGATACAAAATTAATACACAGAAGTTGATTGTGTTTCCATACAGTAATACCAAATTAGCAGAAAGAGAAATTAAGAAAAATAATTCTATTTACAATTGCACCAAAAAGGAACTAGAATGTATTATGCTAAGTGAAATAAGTCAGAGAAAGACAAATATATGATTTCACTCATATGTGGAATTTAAGGAACAAAGTCCACGAACATAGGGAAAGGGAAGGAAAAATAAGATAAAAACAGAGAGGAAGGCAAACCATAAGAGACTCTTAACTATAGAGAACAAACTGAGGGTTGCTGGAGGGAAAGTGGTTGGGGGGATGGACTAAAATAATGGGTGATGGGCATTAAAGAGGGCACTTGTTGGAATGAGCACTGGGTGTTACTTGTAAGTGATGAATCACTAAATTCTACTACTGAAACCAATACTACCCTATATGTTAACAAACTTGAATTTAAAGGAAAAAAAATGAAAAAGAAAATCAATTCCATTTACAATTGTACCAAAAAGAATAAAATACTCAGGAATAAACCAGGGAGGTTAAAGATCTATATAGTAAAAACTATGAAACACTGATGAAAGAAATTGAAGATGACACAAACAAATGGAAAGATATTCTATGCTCATGGACTGGATGAATCAATATATATATTTTAAATATCCATACTACCCAAAGCAATCTACATATTCCATGTAATCCATATCAAAATGCCAACATAATTTTCCCAGAATTAGAACACATCTTAAAATTTGTATGAAACCACAAAAGACCCTGAATAGTCAAAGCAATCTTAAAAAAGAACAAAACTGGAACTATCACAATTCCAGATTTCAAGTTATATTACAAAGCTGTAGTAGCCAAACAGTATAGTTCTGACACAAAAATATACACATAGATAAATAGAACAAGATAAAGAGCCCAGCAATAAAGCCATGATGTATGGTCAATTAATCTATAACAAAGAAGACTAGAATATACAATATACATTAGGGAAGAGACCGTATTTTCAGTAAATGATGCTGGGAAAACTGACAGCTACATGAAAAAGAATGAAATTGGACCATCTTCTTACACCATACACAAAATAAACTCAAAATGGGTTGAAGACCTAAATATGAGACCTGAAATTGTAAAACTCATAGAAGAAAATGTAGGCAGTAATTTTTTTTTTACTTCAACTTTAGTAACATTTTTTCTAGATATATCTCCTCATGCAAGGGAAACAAAAGCAAAAATAAATTATTGGGACTACAGAAAAATAAAAACCTTTTGCACAGCAAAGGAAACCATCAATAAAATGAAAAGGCAACCTGAATGGGAGAAGATATTTTCAAATGACATACCCAATAAGGGGTTAATACCCAAAATATATAAAGAATGCCTACAACTCAACACCAAAAAAACACAACTAATCCAAATTAAAAATGGTCAGAGGACCTGTATCAGCACTTTTTTTCTGAAGATGACATACAGATGCCTAATATACACATGAAAAGATACTCATCAGGGGAATGCAAGTCAAAACCACAGTGAGATTTCACCTTACACCAGTCAAATGACTAGAATAAAAAAGACAAGGAGTAACAATTGTTGACATGCATGTGGAGAAAAAGGAGCCCTCATGCACTGTAGATGGAGATGTAAATTGGTGCAGCCATTGTGGAAAATAGTATGGAGGTACATCTGAAACTAATATTACACTGTATATTAGCTAACTGTAATTTAAATAAAAGCTTAAAAAATTAAAAATTGAAATAACATATGATCCAGTAATTCCTCTACTGGGTATTTACCCAAAGAAAATGAAAACACTAATTTGAGAAGATATATGCTCCTCTATGTTTATTGTAGCATTATTTATAGTAGCCAAGGTATGGAAACAACCCAAGTGTCCACTGATAGATAATTGGATAAAGAAGATGGGATACACACACACACCACGGAATATTACTCAGCTATAAACAGATTGAGTTCTTGCCACTTAATAATAACATGGAAGAACCTAGAGGGTATTATGCTAAATGAAATAAATCAGAGAAAGACAAATACCACATGATTTCACTTATGTGGAATCTAAAAAAAAGTAAAAAAAAAAAAAAGCAAAATGCAGAAACAGAACCATAAAGACAGAGAACTAACTGGTGGCTGTCAGAGGGGAGGGGGTATGAGGATGGGGGAATGGGTTCAGGGGAGTGGGAGATACTGGCTTCTAGTTGTGGAATGAATAAGTCAGGGATAAAAGACACAGAATAGGGAATATAGTTACTGGTATTATAAAAGCATCATAATGGGACAGATGATAGCTACACTCACGGTGAGCATGACATATAAACTTCTTGAGTCACTGTATTGCATACCTGAACTAATGTAACCTTGTATGTCAACTATACTTCAATTTAAAGAAAGAGAGAGAGAGGAAGGAGGAGAAGGAGGAAGAGGAAGAGGAAGAAGGACAGGAAAAAGGAGAAGGAGAAATGAAAAGAACACTCAAGGCCCAGATGGCTTTATTGGTGAACTCAACTAGATAAAGATGAAACAATGCTAATTCTACAAAAACTCTTCCACAAATTAGAAGAGGAGGGAACACATGCCAACTCATCTTAAGAGGACAGTATTACATTGTTACCAAAACTATAAAAAATACATTAATTAGAATTCAATATTCCTTGAGAACATAGACTCCAATACTTCAACTTGATATTATTATATAAATTATTCCATACATAAAAATAAAAATATATGACTCAGTGGAATTTGACCTGGGAATTTAAGGTTGAACCAATATTTAAAAAACAATTCACCTATCAGTAAACTAAAGAAGACCACATGATTAGCTCAATAGAAGCAGAATAAAACTTCTGACAAAATTCAACATCTATTCATCATAAAAACCCTCAGAATACTAGGAATTGAAAAATTCTGAAGTGAATACAAGTCATCCATCAAAAATTTACAGCTAATTTCAAACTTGATGAGGGAGGACTAAATACATTCTCACTAAGTCTGGGTAAAAGACAAGGCATTTTATCCTAACTACTTCTATTGAGAATTGCACTAGAAACCTTAGCCAGTGTAATAAAACAAAAGTCAAAAGCATACATATTACAAAGGAAAAAACAAAATTATATGTACAGATTAATAAGAAATGTGAAAATAAAAAAAAAAAACACCTCATTTAAAATGGAGTCAGAATGCCCTGAAGGGGCATTTAGAATGCTCTCACACACTACCATGTGCCTCCATTTGCAGACCCTAGCAGGAAAAAGTATAGCTTGCATTTCCCAATAGGAAGAAACTTTTTTTTTTCTTTTTAACTCCAGTAGGAAGAGGGAAGATTATCTCCCTGCCCAGCAACAACCCAGGCAATGAGAACTGCCCCAAGTCACCAATGAGAAGTTGCCAAAACCCAGAACTGTGGCTCTCTTTCAATGGACTTTCATTCTAAAAAGGCTGTTTAACTTTCTCCTTTCCTCTATAGAAGCAAGCCCCCTCCTCTCTTTTGTACTCTAGACTTGCCTATGGTTCACCATAGTTTGCATGTCCTGAATTTCAATCCCTCTATTGTTCCTAAATAAAATCATTTTCTGGTAAGCTAACTGAATATCTTTAAGCTTGCTATTACATGGTGTCAGAAATGGGATCCAAAGGCCCAAACCCCTTGAGAACCTACCCACTCCTGGAATCCTGTGAGGTACCCACGTCAGCCCCTTGTGTTCTCTGCTTCTTTGAGTTGTCTTTTTCCTTTCAGTTTGGTAAATCTCCTCTCAGATTCAAGCTCCCTTCCTTTGGTTGAAATCTCCGATTTTATTTGGGATCTGTTTTTATTTTTTTGTGAAGGCATCATCCTTTTGGCAAGTAGTCATTTGTTTTTCTGAGCTTTAAGCTAAGATTATAGAATCCTAATCCTCTAAATTCTCTCAGGAGTGCCCTCCTTCCAGAATTCTAGCTAGCTTTGTTTTTAAAAATTATGTTCCCTCCTCATGCATATTTTTAACTAAAAGGACCAACTCAACCAAAAATAATTTAGAACTCTGATTGCTATTATGGGGAATTTTGATCTCACTTGTCTTTCTCAGAACTAAACTAGAAATCTTCTGCTCTAAAATTTGTTTAATTCTAAAGTTCCCTCTTAGCAAATGCCATTTCTAAATTAACCAAAGTAAACAAACAATTGAAAGAAAATAAAAGTGTCTAAGGCCTCTTTCTTCTCTTTTCTACCCTCTCTGTCTCAGGTGCCATCTTGCTTGTTTGTTCTGTCTGCCTTGTCTTCATTGTCTCTAGGTGTGTGGCAGCCATCTTGTGCCAGTGCTTCACCCTGGTACCATCTTCCTCTTTGCCTTCTGTGCTGATCCAGTTCCTCTATACCCTCTGCTTCCTCATTCTAACCTTCACTAAACCCCCCTTTTCTCTGAATTTCTCCCTACTTTCTCTTCCCTTGAACCTCTTAAAATCTGCCCCTTTAAAGTCTAACCTTTTGAGGATCCAAATGTTAATCCCCAATTTTTTATATACCCTGGACTAAAGCTGAACGAGGAGCCATAGATAAATATTTTCCCAAAAAATCAAAGATTCCTACAGATTTGCTGAGAAATTTAATATAGTCATTCATACTTAACCTGGTTTCTCTGACATATGAGCTAGTTCACATACTTGTCAGTGAAGATCATCAGGTCCAGCACTGAATGAAGGCTGCCAATTGGGATAATCCTGAAAAATCTCTAGAGCTATGTTTAGACCCAGATAAGCTCCATGACATTCCAAACTTCTCCAAACCCAAAACTAAATGTCAATTACAAGGTTTTTTCAGGCTAGCATCTACTGCTAAATTGGATTCCAAACTTCTCTTACGGCTCAACCCCTATATATTTACTTAAAAAACAACAAACCTGACTTTACATTTGGGAACACCAGGATGACTTAGCCTTTAAGTCCTTAAAGTAATGCTTAAGAACTCCCCCTGCCCTAGGAAATCCCAATTATCAATTTCTCATTTTCCTTTTTGTATATGAAAAAGAAGGAAATGCCCCTGAAGTACTCATCCAAAAACATTGGAACTACTATTAACCGATAGGGCATTATAGCCAACAGTTAGACCCTGTGGTACAAGGATACCCCCCCTTCCTGTCAAAGCCCTTCTTTCCACTGTCCTTTTAGTTAAGGTCACCAAAAAAGTAGTTATGGGATCTCCTTTAACCATCTTTGTTCCCTATGCAGAAGCCCTACTGAATTCTTATACTCAACACCTTTTAGCCAGCCACCTTACCTCCTATGAGATCCTCCTGCTAACTGCCCTACATATAACTCTTTCTCACTGTGATAATACTAACCCTGCCTTCCTTCTTCCCTCCTCTGTGGATGATACTCCTTATACCTGTTAACTTCTACAATTCACTTTTTTAAAATTATTTTTATTTATTTTTAATTATGTTATGTTAATCACCATACATTACATCATTAGTTTTTGATGTAGTGTTCCATGATTCATTGTTTGCGTATAACACCCAGGGCTCCATACAGTACGTGCCCTCTTTAATACCCATCACCAGGCTAACCTATCCCCCCACCCCCTCCCCTCTAGAACCCTCAGTTTGTTTCTCAGAGTCCATAGTCTCTCATGGTTCATCTCCCCCTCCGACAGTTCACTTTTTGACTGACTCCTCCTGACTTATAGGAAATTCATTTGAATAACACTGACTCTTCATGGCTTACTAACGGTTCTTATTTAAGCGGTGAAAGTGGCAAATACTATGATGGGTATGCTATTGTAACTCCTTATGACATTATTGAGGTTGCACCTTTGCCTTTGGCTACCTCATCCCAATAGGCTGTTATATTTTCTCACTCAGGCTTGTACTCCAGCTAAGGACAAAATCATAAACATTTATACTGATAGTAAGACTTTGAAGTAGCTCATGATTTTGGAATGCTATGTAAATAGCAAGACTTCCTTACTTCCAGCGGCAGGGCGGGGGGTTAGGGACTAAAAATGGCTCTTATGTCCAAAATTTATTAGATGCTATACGCCTACCAGCCACTTTGGCTATTATTAAGGTCCCTGGACATTCCAAGCTTGACTCCCTGACTAAAGTTATCCAAACTTAGTGATATTTCTGCCAAGAATGATGCTTTGAAAGGAACCAAGATCAAATCTCTGTCATGGTCCAAAGGGATGTTGCCTCAAATGATATTCTAGAAAACCTGACTAGAGATGCCCAACACTTGCCTCCAGAAAAGGAAAAACAACAATTAAAAATCCATCAATTGTCAGTTTGATCAAAAGAGAGAACTCTGGTTTGGGCCAAATAACAATCCAGCCCTGCCAGACATTTTGAAATTCCCATTAATGATCACTTTAAATTCATTGAATCATTGGTCTACTCATAAAATAATCTTTATGAATCAACAATGGTGGGGGAAATATCAATAAGACCACAAAAAGTGTCTACTTTTCTTGCTGTATCTGCCCAAAATAAAATTCAGGAAAACTTGTCTGCACCGCTCCAAGTCACTTTAAATTGCCTGATGGACCATTTGAGGTTTGAGAAATGGATTCCCCCATCTCTCAATGGAGATTTATGGATATAAATGTTTTGGTGATGGTTTAGGTTTTAAGGTTTCCACATCGGACTAAAGCTTTCCCTTATAGGCAAGGTACTGCCTCTTCTGTGGAAAGAATTCCATTAGAAAAAATAATCCCTCAAACTTTATAGTGACCAGGAAATTCACTTCCAAGAGTTGAAGCAGGCAACAGCTGGAGGAAACAACTTTCCCAGGATGACTGGACCAGATCTATATGCCTTTTTCTTGCTGTTGATTCTTACCTTATTTTCTCCCTCTTTTTCTTGGAAAGACAGTGCTCTTATCCACATTTTATAATTTATTGCAAACAGGGGAAGCCTTTCTGACTGCTGGGCCTGTCACCAGAAATTCTGATCTGTTCACAATGTTGGAAATCTCTTGGTTTTATCTGTTAGTAATAATCGCGCCTCGGATAAACCTCATTGGCTACGATACTGCCACTGCGCAAAGCTTTGGTTTTATCTGTAACCAATTTCTCCTTAATCCCAAATGCCACTGTTGATTATACCTGTAAGTTGATGGACATTACCTACTGTGTTAGGATATTATGGCCAGATGTCCCCCTACCTTGTTTTAACCTTTCCTCAATCATAACTGTAGCAAAATCAGCTAAATATTTCCAACTTTGCTAATCATACAATTTTTGCTACTCTTTTTTTTTTTTCCTTCTTTAAGTGTGATCTGTCTTCCTGCACTCAAGGACAACACAGGCTAACTCCTCTTTGCAAGACTTTTAGGCAAGACCCCTTTAGAATGATGGTCTCTCACAGAATGTCACCCCAACTCCTCTGATCCCTGGCTTGAAAGGGTCAATTGAGAAATTCCAACTAATCAATCTATCAATAACCAGACTTTAGCTGGAATCCTCTGCTCTCCATCTGGTTTCATTTTCATCTGCAGTAGACAGCATTTCCCATGGGCATATGAATGCTAAAATAACTGATGAATTGGAGGTTAATGTTTACTGGGACATTTAACGGTCGCTGTTAACATCCATCACAAATCAGAAGCCTCCCATTGGTCCACACTATTAAAGTTCCATGGTCACCTTAAATAGGAACTTGTAGACATGTACATGACTTCAGGTATGCCTCCACAGAGAGAGACTTTCTCCTTTGGGTTGGAGTGAGTGACAATAAACATATGATCAGAAATTTCTCCCAGCTGATTCCACAGTCAACCCAACAACAATCATTTGACTCATTGACTACAGTAGTTTTGAACAATTTCATAGTCCTTGATTACCTACTTGCTGAGTAAGGAGGAATTTATGCAATAGACCATGCCATCTTTTGCACATGGATAAATTCCTCTAGGGAAGTAGAAACCAATTACATAAGATTAGGGAACAAGCACATTGGCTACAACAAATTGCATTTAACAATTCATGGTCCTTTGAGGTCAGCTGGTTACCTTCAGGTGTGGGCTCTTGGTTTAGAACCACTGTACAAGCAGTATTTGTCATATTGCTTTTGATTCTGCTTTGCATAATCATTTTTAAGTGTTGTTGCTATTCCTGCATAAGTGATATGCCCAATAAAGTGATGCTAACTCATTGTTTCAGAATCTCCAATGCTTACAACTTTGATAAGATATGGACTGTAGGTAGGAAATGCCTGAAAAGTCTCCCTCCTACATTTCCTTGTTACTCAAATGGCCTCCATCATTTCCAATCTGTGCATTTTCCCCTTGATCTGGGACATGACAACCAGGAAAAGTCCTTCCTACTATCAAGGGATGAAACCACTAAATGTAGAAACTTGACTTTTGATCAGTGGTGCTTTTGAGTAAAGACCTTGATCAAAAGGGGGAAGTGTGAAAATGAATAAAAGAAACCTCATTTAAAATGGAGTCAGGCATTAAGAAGAGCACTTGATGTAATGAGCACTGGGTGTTATATGCAACTGATGAATCACTAAGTTCTACTACTGAAACTAATAATAATTTAAAAAGTAAATAATAAATAAAATTAGATTATAGTGATGGTTGCACAACACTGTGAAGATGATAGTTTAATTGTATATATTTTTTGCTTGTATACCTTAAATGGATGAACTGCATGATACATGAATTATATATCATAAATCTGTTTAAAAATAAAAATTAAAATTAATAAAATGGAGTCAGGAAGCTCTGAAGGGGGAGCTCTCACACACAACCACTCACAGATGCTAGTAGGAAGAATTGTATCATGCATTTCCCAACAGGAAGAAGCTTAATTTGGGGGTTTTGTTTTGTTTTTTCACCCCAGCAGGAAGAAGAGTTGTTTTTTTTTTTTCCTTATCTAGTAACATAGACAATGAGAACCACTGTAACTAAGGCATGAGAAGTTGCCACAACGCTGAACTCTTGCTCTCCTCCAGTGGACTTTCATTTCTAACAGTCACCCCCAATTTCTTCCTTTCCTCTTTCACCATAGTTTGCATATCCCAAATTGCAATTCATCTGTTATTCTCAAATAAACTCATTTTGCTGGCAAACTAACTGGCTATTTTATTTTTAAGGTTGACAGAAACTTTGAAGGTTGTGGGATACAAGGTAAATACACAAAAACCAATATTGTTTTTATATATTAGTTTGAATGATTGGAAATTGAAATTAAGCAAACAGCACCACTTATAACAACACAACACTACTTGAAATGCTTAGGTATAAATATAACAAAATATGTCAAGTTCTCTATATTGAAAACTATAAAATAGTGAGAAAACAAAGAAGGTAAAAATGGAAAGATATACCGTGTTTGTATTTTGGAAGACTCAGTATTATTATCAATTGTCCCAGTTTTTCTATAGATTCAATGCAATCCTAATCAAAATCTCAGCATTCTTTTTAGATATTAATAAGCTAATTCTAAAATTTATATGGGGAAATAAAACTAATAGCCAAAACAATTCTGAAGAAGCAAAATGCTGGAGAAGACACAGTGCCATTTTCAAGAATTACTATAAATTTACAATAATCAAGATGGTATGGGAATGCTGAAAAGTTAGACACATAGAACAATAGAGAGTTGTAGAAATGACCCATGCAAATGTGTTTAATTTTTGATAAAGAAGAGGCAATATAGAAACAGTCTCTTTTCAATATGGTGCTAAAAGAATTGCATATCTATAGGTAAGAACAAAACATCTTCATAAAAAAAACTGAAATTAAAAGATCTAACTGTAAAATTTATTTTTTAAGTTTTAAATTTTAATTCCAGTATAGTTAAAATTGTGTTACATTAGTTCAGGTGTACAACAATAGTGATTCAACAATTCTTTACATTACTCAGTGCTCATCATGACAAGCATACTCTTTAATCCCATCACCTATTTCACCCATCCCCCCACCCACCTCCCCTCTGGTAACTATCAGTTTGTTCTCTATAGTTAAGAGTCTGTTTCTCAGAACAAACAGGGTTCTAGAGGGGAGGGGGCTGGGGGGATGGGTTAGCCTGGTGATGGGTATTAAGGAGGGCACGTTCTGCATGGAGCACTGGGTGTTATACGCAAACAATGAATCATGGAACACTATATCAAAAACTAATGATGTAATGTATGGTGATTAACATAACATAATAAAAAATTGTAACAGCTGATCAATTTTTAGAATAAATTGTGTGTGATAAAATAAAACTGCTATAAAAAAAGAGTCTGTTTCATGTTTTGTCTCTTTTTCCCTTCATTCGTTTTGTTTCTTAAATTCCACATGTGAGTGAAATCATAGGACATACGTCTTTTTCTGACTGACTTCTTTCACTTAGTATTATATTCTCTGGCTCCATTCATGTTGTTGCAAATGGCAATATTTCATTATTTTTTATGGCTGAATAATATTCCACACACACACTACATCTTTATTTATTCATCTGTTGATGGACACTTGAGCTGCTTCCATAATTTGGCTATTGTAAATAATGCTGCTATAAACATAGGGGTGCATGTATCCCTTTGAATTGCTGTTTTTGTATTCCTTGTAAATACTTAGTAGTATGATTCCTGGATTATAAGGTAGGTCTATTTTTAATTTTTTAAGGAACCTTCATACTGTGTTCCATGCTGGTTGCACCAGTTTGCATTCCTACCAACAGTGTACAAGGGTTCTTTAATTTAAAACCATAAAACTTCTGGAAGAAAATAAAAGACAAATCTGTATGACTTGGAGCTTGGCAATGAATTTTTAAATATGACATCAAAACACAATTGATAAAGTAAAAAATGATAATAATTATAGATTGAACTTTTCAAAATTAAAAGGTTCTGTTCTGCAAAACACACTGTTCAGAGAATAAAAAACAAGCCACACTCTGGGGAAAATATTAAGGACTTGTCTTTGGGATGCATAAGGAATAATCAAATTTCAATAATAAAATTTAAAAAGGGAGAAAAATCTGAGCAGATACTTCAAGAAATATATATGGATGGGAAAGAAACATAAAAAGATGCTCAGTAAATACCCAGTACTGCAATTGCTGGGTCATAGGGTAGCTCTATTTTTAATTTTTTGAGGCACCTCCACACTGTTTTCCAAAGTGGCTGTACCAACTTGCTTTCCCACCAACAGTGTGAGAGGGTTCTTCTACAACCTCTCCAACATTTGTTGTTTCTTGCTTTGTCAATTTTTGCCATTCTAACTGGTGTAAGGTGGTATCTCAATGTGGTTTTGATTTGAATTTCCCTGATGGCTAATGATGAACATTTTGTCATGTGTCTGTTAGCCATTTGTATGTCTTCTTTGGAGAAGTGTCTGTTCATGTCTTCTGCCCGTTTTTTGACTTATTTGTTTTTTGCGTGTTAAGTTTGAGAAGTTCTTTATAGACCTTGGATACCAGCCCTTTATCTGTAGTGTCATTTGCAAATATCTTCTCCCATTCTGTGGGTTGCCTCTTTGTTTTGTTGACTGTTTCCTTTGCTGTGCAGAAGTTTTTTATCTTTTTTTAATTTAATTTTATTATGTTATATTAATCACCATACATTACATCATTAGTTTTTGATGTAGTGTTCCATGATTCATTGTTTGTGTATAACACCCAGTGCTCCATTCAATACATGCCCTCTTTAATACCCATCACCAGGCTAACCCATCCCCCCACCTCCCTCCCCTCTAGAACCCTCAGTTTGTCAGAGTCCATAGTCTCTTATGGTTTTTCTCCCCCTCCAATTTCCCCCCCTTCATTTTTCCCTTCCTAGTATCTTCTTTTTTTTCTTTTTTTTTTTAACATATAATGTATTATTTGTAACAGAGGTACAGGTATGTGATTCATCAGGGGTGGGGGGATGCGTTAGCCTGGTGATGGAGCATGTACTGCATGGAGCACTGGGTGATATACGAAAACAATGAAGCATGGATCACTACATCAAAAACTAATGATGTATTGTATGGTGACTAACATAACATAATAAAATAAAATTTTTTTAAAAAAAGATGCTCAGTATTTAGTCATTAGGCAGATTCAAATTAATACTACAATGAGAAAACACTATGTATCTGGTAAAGTAAAAATAAACAAAAACTGACAATGCCAAATGATAAGGATGCAGAGCAATGGCAACTCTTTCTTCATTGCTATGTCAATATGAAATGGTGGAGCCACTTTGGAAAACCTTTTGGCAGTTTCTTACAAAGTTAAATATACACTTACATAGGACTCAGCAATGCTATCCCTAGATGTTTACCCAAGAGAACTGAATAATTGTGTTCACACAAAAACTTATATGTAAATGTTAAAAGCACTTAATTTATAAACTCCCCAAACTAGAAACTGCCAAGATGTTCCTCAAAGGTGAGTGGATAAACTGTGGCATATACATAGTATAGAATGCTATTTAGCAAAAAAATTATAAATTTTAAACACATTTTGCTAACTGAAAAAGACTCAAAAGCGTACATTTTACATGATTCCACCCATATGATAATCTGGCAAAGGGGAAACTATTGAGATAGAAAACAAATCAGTGGTTGCAAAATGTTAGGAAAAGCTGACTATAAAGAGGCCACACAGGAAATGTTTATAGTGATAAAAATAGGTTATATGTTAATACGATTTGAATGCATGACTCTATACATTTATCAAACCCACATACCTTCTGTACCACATAGAGCAAGCTTTATCGTTAGACAACAGCATCCCCTAGAATGTAAATAAAAAGGGAGCTAACAGACACATGAAAAAATGCTCAACATCACTCAACATCAGGGAAATACAAACCAAAACCACAATGAGATGCCACCTCATACCAGTCAGAATGGTCAAAATTAACAACTAAGGAAACAACAGATGGTGATGAGGATGCTGGAGATAGGGGATCCCTCTTACATTGTTGATGGGAATGCGAATTGGTGCAGCCACTCTGAAAAACAGTTTGGAGGTTCCTCAAAAAGTTAAAAATAGAACTACCCTGTGACACAGCAATTGCACTACTAGGTATTTACACAAAGGATACAAAAGTACAGATTTGAAGGGGCACATGCACACCAATGTACACAGCAGCATTATCAACAATAGCCAAACTATGGAAAGAGCTCAAATGTCCATCGACTGATAATGGATAAAGAAGATATGGTGTATATATGATGGAATATCATGCAGCCCTCAAAAAGAATGAAATCTTGCCATTTGCAATGACTTGAATGGGACTAGAGGGTATTACGCTAAGTGAAATATGTCAGTCAGAGAAAGACAAATACCATATGATTTCACTCATATGTGGAATTTAAGAAATAAAACATATAAAAATAGGGGAAGGGAAGGAAACATAAAATAAAAACAGAGAGAAGGCCAGCCCTAAGAGACTCTTAACTATAGGAAAAAAACTGAGGATTACTGGAAGGGAGCTGGGAGGGGGATGGGCTAAATGGGTGATGGGCATTAAGGTGGGCACTTAATATAATAAACACTGGGTGTTATATGCATCTGATGAATCACTAAATTCTACCCTGAAACTAATAATACACTATATGTTAACTGAATTTAATTTAAAAATTAAAAAAAGAATTATATGAAGCAATGAAAAAGGGAGCTAATGTTTTACTAGAAACTGGCTAGAGACCAAAACAACTGTACTTACGAACATTATATCCTCATTGGTGAATGTATTTCTCACTAGGGTACAGATTAAAATTTGTAAAACTACATATATACTAGTATTGAAAAATAATTACAGATAATGAGAGCCAGGGTTCTGTCAGAGAAAGAAGTTACAAATAAGCAAGGGGTAAAAAAGTAGAATGAAGTCTGCAGTCATGGAATAGAATCAGAGATGTCAGCATAAATGCATGAACAGAGATACCTACGCATACAGACAGTCACACCTGTGAATGCACATGCAAACACACACAGATACATACATACACACAGACAGCTGCACCTGTGAATGCACATGCAAACACACATAGATACATACATACACACAGACAGCAGCACCTGTGAATGCACATGCAAACACACACAGATACATACATACATACATACAGGAAGTTGAATAAAGGGTATAGGGAAACTGTATGATCTTTGCAATTCTTTTGTAAATCTAAGTCTGACAAAGAAAAAATTAAAAGAGACACTGATTGCAAATGACTTCAGCCAAAAAAAAAAAAAAAATCACCCACTCCAATATCTTTTTCCTTGGGAGAGGTTTTGGCAATAAGTGCCTGTTTCTCTTTTGGTGTGTCCTTGAATCTTCAGGGTGCCAGCTCCACACTCTGGTCTGTGACAGAGTGCATATGTTTGAGTGGCAGAGATGTGTGTTAGAATGTCCTCTCTTAACGTCTGTGTTCAAACTTTCTGGGTCCCTACAGTGGCCCGGCTGGTGGTAGAGCCTCATGATCTTTTACAAACATAGCTACTGCTATAATCCTTCTTGCCATAAGAACTCAAAGTCACTCAGGCTGAGGAGAGGAACAGATGCACTGTGCTCCCTGCCATTCTCTTTATCGTTCTACCTCTCCTCCAAAAGAGTCAATGCCCTCAGCCCCTTTCGTCTCCAGCCGGTAGAGGAAAAGTCTCCGCTTGTTTAAACTGTAAATAGGCACCAGAAGATGCCACAAGTTCCAAAACCATCTAGAATATTATATCCATTTAGATTTAGCTAAAGTTTTTTTTTGTCAGAATGTATAAGAACAAGGACATTTAATTTGTCTGTTACTTATATTATTACAGGCATGTAACCAGTTCAATATTTTAAGTTAAAAAGAACTAACATTGTAGTATCTTGCAGCCTATCAGAAAATTACAACATTTAAGAAGATAAAAGTTTAAGAGCAAGACAAAGATGCGTTAACTTATCTAGTGGTTTTTCACTTCTGTAGGTCATCTTCAAGTAGAATAGATGGAAGCAAAGGTATATAGAACGATAAGCCATTCCTACACAAACATCAAAGAATTCCAGGAGACGAAACAGCCTCTGGTAGCATGAATAGATGAGGACTGAAGAGAAGTTTGGGAAATGAATGCTGATTCCTCAGAACAGAATGAAAACCCAAGGCTAAGACTGGGCACATCTGGAGAGAGAGTTTTCCAGTTAGCAGGCTTTCAAGGAAAATTTTAGAGAAGGATTAGTTGGTGAGGACAGAGCTATCAAGGAACTAGTTTTGAAGGAACTGTGACAATATAACAAAGCTTCTTTGTGAACACCTATACATTTGGCAATTACTAAAGGCCCCCTGGGGCTGGGAGAACTGTAAAACTGAGGATGAAACATTGTTCTAAGTGCTTTATATATCTATCCAGTTATTCTACAATTATACTGTTGAGGAAATGGAGGCCTTGAGAAGATGTACAACCGGTAAGTGGCTGAACCAGAATTTGAACCCAAATGGTAATTCTCAGGACCCATTCCCTAATTCTCTATGTGACCTACTTTCAAATAGATTTTTATTTCTCCCTTACAGTCATACACCAAAGGCATTTTCTATTCTGAATCAATATTGTTCATAGAAGGGCCTCAATTTTCAAATTGCTCTTTGCCTCAGTAGCCTATTGAGAAAGATGCTTTTCCTGTAATAGACACTTGCTTTGTATCATAGGGTTGAGAGAATATTAAGAGAATAACTTTGAGACAAGATATATCAAAGTGCTTTATAAATTCTAAAGTACCAAGGACTGTAAAGATGTAATTTTGGTCTAACAAGGGAGCTACCTTGAACATGTAGAGGGAGGGGTTCATCGTGAGTAATCGCATTCCTGAGAATAAGCCAATCTTTTAGAGAAGAGCAGGAACCTTTAGACTAAGGGAATCACAATTAGTTAATAAGTGAAACAAATAGGAATTCCATGGCGTTGGAGGTTGCTCCTGATACATATTGAGAGGAATTTATTCATCTGAAAAATCTAATCTACTAGGGAAAATTACTTTCTCTTACAAAAAAAAAAAAAGTGAGGATGCTATATAAATACAGAGGTTGATTTTTATTTCCACTGCATGTGCTATTAGAAATTAGAATTCCTTTATCAGCTAGAGGAACTTTAAAAACCTTGCATTAGTACCAACTAATTAAAATATACAACTAAACCTAAATCATATGAGCAGAGATGAATTGGAACCAATGTCTTTTTTGATTAATCATAGCTGCTCAAGAACGATCTAATGAATACACTGACTGTAGAGTGCCACTAACAGATGATTATGGCGGTGATTTTGCAATTTAGCACTCAAAGACCTGGAATCTAAATATCCATGGGGCCAATAATTTTTGTTATTATTTAGAAGAGTTTCTGGTCTATCTTTCTGGAGGAAACGCTTTGGAGATATAAGGTTGATAGGCAAATAAATTTCATCCCATCAGCACACCTTATTAAGCCACTAAAGGAAGAGGGAAGGTTAAAAGCCTGTCATCATTGATGGCACACTTTGAGGCAGAATAAAGAGAAAATATGCCTTAAGATATCTTCGAATTGTTTCTTTAAAATACCCACTTGCAAATGTATTAAGATGCATGAGAGCAGCTATTTTATGAATCACCCAATCAAATGAATGGGCTTTAGTTCACTGAGAGTGGATTTTCTCTCCTAAATAATAACAACTGCTAATTTCTAACCATAGACTCCATCCTCTTCAAGTCCATTTTCACCCTTGGTTTCTGTATCCAGGCAATTACTGAACCTTATTAATTCTACTCCTGAAATAGCTCTAAAGTACTACCTTTGATCTTCTGTACTGTCACGACTATAGATAAAGGGCCCATCATCTCTTACCAGTCATTTATCACTGGCCTGATTTCTTCACCACCTTCTGTCCTGAAACCCCTTCCCCATACCCCCAGGCTACACTCTACTCTAAAGCATTCAATGGCTCCCATCACTGATAAAATACACAGTCTTTGGGAGGATATAAAATACCTCGCTAAGTGTGGTCCTGGCCTCTCCAGAACCATACAATACCATGACCCTTTTCCACACTTTGAATCCTTTGCATTCTTCACCATCCTTCAGTCCTCAAATATGCGGTGGTCACATTTTTGTATTTTATACCTCTGGTTCTTACTATTTGGAATTCCTTTAATCCATTTGCTAAATGTTTCAGGACTCAGATTCCATAATTTCAACTAATTAGTCTTTTGATCTTCATCTTTAGCCACTCTCTAACAATGCACACCATGAGCCAATCACTGATTCCTATGTGACATTGACATTCACTTTCCAATTTGTGCAACTAGAAGTGATCACTTTCTTGCTCCTTCCTATTCACAACATTTTGTATCTCATGGTACTTGATGCATCTCCCTTCCCGTTATATTTATATTTTGTAAAGTTTCATCTCGGTTGTAAAATATTTAAAGGAACTGTGGCTCATCACTCCTTGCATCTATAAAGTGACCATTCATGTCTTACAAATAGAAGATGCTCTGTAAATATGCATTGAATTGAAATTACTTCAATTGAGGGGAAAAAAAGGATGCCATCCTTTTGGCATCATTTCTTATGCTATAATAAGGATTCCTTCTGTTTACACATAAAATAGAAGACTTCAATCACCCCAGTAATCTTTAACTTGGTAATGAAGGCTGTAAATTAATTTTTAAACAAAATTAAAGAAGATGGGATGAAATATAAAATAAAAGCATCATCAGAATCTTCCCAGGAAACAATATTCTTGACACCAAATCATGACATTATGGGGCTCAGTTGTTTATTTCTTTCTAGGGCAGCCCCTTGTTTTATGTCCTGAATAGCATTTCCCTAAATAAAACTGCATGAAACAAAATGCCATTATGATTTCTAACATTCATTTCCAGTGAAGTTCCTGTTAGGTTGCAGCTATAACTATGATGGAAGGGGTGTGAGTAAAGCCCGCTGTAGTAATAACTGTGTCTTCATACATCAAACCAAAGGATTATAGGAGAAACATCTACACAGAACAGGAAACTAACTGGAGGGGTAATGCCAGGCTGGCTTTAAAATGTGACGGAAAATAATCAGAACAGGCCTGTATTAAGATTTGAAAAGTTCAGGTAAAGGCAGAAATCTTCCTATATATGTAAGCAAGCATTCTAGCTTTTTTCTTCTGCATAACTACTTCTAATAGGTACAGTGGTTTTCACTCTATATTAGCTGCTGATGAACCCCAGGGACATGAATTTACTCTAAAAGAATGCAAAAATCACTGGTCTCTTAAACACATACAAATCTTGAAGCTCAAGTGCAGGGTACAGAGATGTCAGAAGAGACACCTCTAAGGTAACTCCTAAATGGAATTCCCCTCTCTTTAACTCTTTCAATCAATAGCTAAATCATAAAATTCAAATTTTTAAAAAGCTCTAAAGTTAGTCCTTGATTCTTCTTCCACATTGCTACTTCTTTAACTCATTTAGTCCCTTATCACTTTTCTAGATTACTGCATTCACTTTCTAAGTGATCTCTTTGTCTCCAATATTGATACATCCACACAAAGATGTCCCTGTCATGTTTCAAAGTGTCCATAGAAGCATATCATATCCTGACTTAAAAATCTGTATGTGATCACCATTGCTTAAGGAAGTCCAAATTCCGTGGCAGAGCACCCAGCATTCATCAAAATCAAGACTTTCAATGGTTCTTCTTCCCTCATTGCCTTTGTCCCAATAATTTTTAGGGTCTAGAAATATTGAACTACTTGTGTTTTTCCTGACACACCATACTGTTTTGAATTTCCTTCCCTAATCGAAGTCCTCATTATACCTTGACCTCTGCCACAGCCTCAACTCAGATTAACAATAAGAGAGATCAGTTTAAATATAATTTATAGCATGTCCTACATCTGCCTAAATCTCACATTTTCCCATCTATCTCACCCTAGAGCAAGTGTTCTTACAAAGGTCTAAACTGTGCTGTAAGAACTTGCCCCTGGCTACCATACTGACCTCATCTCCAATCACTCTCCTGCTCATTTGTTGTTCCTTGAAAATGACTATAGGGAAGGGGATTAAGATGGCAGAGTAGGAAAATCCTGAGCTTGCCTCTTCCCATAGACACACCAAAATCTACAACTACACATAGAACAACTGTCTCTGATCCACTGACTGATGAATGGATAAAGAAGGTGTGGTATATATGTATATATATAATGTGTATATGTGTATAATGGAATACTACTCACCCATTAAAAAGAATGAAATCTTGCCATTTGCAATGACGTGGATGGAGCTAGAGTGTATTATGCTAAGTGAAATAACTCAGAGAAAGACAATTACTATATGATTTCACTCATATGTGGAATTTAAGGAACACAACAGATGAACATAGGAGAAAGGAAAAAAAAAGAGAGAGGGAAGCAGAGAACAAACTGAGGGTTGATGGAGGGAAGTGGTGGGGGATGAGCCAAATGGGTGATGGAGTATTAGGGAGGGTACTTGGTGTGAGAGCACTGGGTGTTGTATGCAAGTGATAAATCACTAAATTCTACCCCTGAAACTATCACTACACTATATGTCAACTAATTAGAACTTAAATAAAAATTTGAAGGAAAAAAAAACTGTCTCTGAGAATGAACTGAAAACTTAGCAGAACCAATCTTATACAAGTAAGGGTATTTTTAAAAAGGCAACATCAAGGCAAAACACAGTCCAGGCAGAACCCACATCCACTGTGGCAACCCATGGTTAGAAGATATTACAAACATGGAGGTCCTCTCTGAGGGGCAAAGAGTTCAAGTCTCACCTTGGGCACACCCACCCTGGGGACCTTCATGGAGAAGATAAGGCCCCATAACATCTGGCTTTAAAAATCACTGGGGCTTAACTCCAGAAGATCCAGAGGGCTATAGGAAACTGAGAGTCTACTTTTAAAGGTCCTGCACACAAACCCACCTGCTCTGAGACCCAATAGAGATAGCAGTTTGAAAAGTGCCTGGGCCAAACATGAAAGACATTTATTGACTAATTTTAGGGCATGTCCAGAGGGGCAGGGATCTGTAGAAACTTTCTTAGGGAACAGAGATCCTGGCTGGTGCAGTTTTTGTTCCTCCTTTCTTACCTAGTGGTCTAGTGCTGGTGGGAGCCATTTCTGACACTCTCCATCTACCTTACTAGCACCACTCACACTGCCAAAGTGCTCCCCTCTGAATTCACCCCACCAACCCAGCTGCCCCAGCCAGGTATCCTTCCCAAGTATCACCCTGCCCTGCCACACCCATTGGGCAGCCTCAACTGGCACCAGTACCCCTCCAAGAGGAACCCACCATGGGGGACCAGCCTCAAACACTAGAGTACCTATAACAGTCACAGTAGACCTCACAGCAAGCCACATCAGAGGCCTGCCCCACCCACCAGCATGTTTATAGATATGACAGCCAGCCTTCTCAGCCAGATGAGTGGGGCTGGCCCCACTCACCAGTGCACCCATAGCAGTCATGGCCAGTCCTCATTGACAGCCACATGGGAGCAGCCCTGCACACCAGTGCGTCTGCACAGATGATGGCTCAGACATAATGGAAGGTTGCACCTGTCCTGCAGGTGCAGGACATCCATGAGGCACCTGGCACAAGTGACTAGAGAAGTTTTCACTACTAGGCCCCACAGAACACCTTCTGCATAAGGAAATCCTTCAAGACCAGGAAACCAATAACTTATTGACCTAACACATAGAAACAAACAGAAAAATTAATACCTATCCTTCTCAAAATATTCCAAAAAAATAGAAGAGAAAGGAATGCTTCCAAACTCATTTTATGAGGCCAACATTACCCTGATAATAAAACCAGAAAAAGACACTAGGCATAAACAAAAACTACAGGCCAATAGTCCTGATAAACATAGATGAAAAAATTCTCAACAAAATATTTGCAAACCAAATTCAACAATGCTTTAAAAGGATCATGTATCATAATCAATTCATTCATTTGGGATGCAGGGATGATTTAATATCTGTAAATCAATTAATATAATAAAAAGATGTGAAAGATGAATAAAAATTATATGATCATCTCAATACATGTAGAAAAATCATATGATAAAATTCAACTTCCATTTATGATAAAAACTCTCAACAATGTGGTTATAGAGGAAAGAAACTTCAACATAATTAAGACCATATGTGAAAAACCCACAGCTAACATCATACTCAATAGTAAAAATCTGATAGCTTCTCCTCTTAGATCAGAAACAATGTTGCCTACTCTCACCAATTTTATTCAAGATAGTATTAGATGTTATAGCTGCGGCAATCAGAGTAGGAAAAAAAAACATCGAAACTGGAAAAGAAGAAAAACTCTCACTATTTGCAGATGACATATTATATATAGAAAAACTTGAAGAATGCACCAAAAATATTAGAATAAATTAATTTAGTAAAGTTACAGGATATAAAATTAATATACATAAATGTGTTGCATTTTATACACAAATAATGAACTATCAGAAAGAGAAATTAAGACAATAATCCCATTTACAACTGCATCAAAGAGAATAAAATACTTAGGAATAAATTTAACCATGCAGGTAAAAAACTTGTGCTCTGAAAACTATAAAACATTACTGAAAGAAATTGAAGATGATACAAATAAATGGAAGGGTATATCATGCTCATGGATTGGAAATGTTAACATTGTTTAAATGTCCAGAGTACCCAAAACAATGTACAGATTCAGTGCAATCCGTGTCAAAATGCCAATAGCATTTTTCACAAAATGAAAACAAATAATCCTAAAATTTGTATGGAACCACAAAGACCCTGAATAGCTAAAGCAATCTTAAAGAACAAAGCTGGAGGTATCATGCTCCCTGATTTCAGACTATACTATGAAGCTATAAAAATCAAAACAGTATGGCACTAACACAAAAATAGACACATAGATCAATGGAACTGAGTAGAGACCAGAAAAAAAACCCACGCTTAGATGATCAAATGAAGCAAGACTATACAATGGGGAAAAGATAGTCTCTTTAATAAATGGTGTTGGAAAAACTGGACAACTACATGGAAAAGAATGAAACTGGATTATTTTCCTACACCATCTACAAAATAAACTCCAAATGGATTAGACTTAAATGTAAGATCAGAAACCATAAGACTTCTAGAAGATAGGCAAGAGCTGTTGGTCATCAGTCTTAGCAATATTTTTTGTATCCATTTCCTCAGGCAAGGGCAACACAAGCAAAAGTAAACAAATAGGACTGCATGAAACTGAAAAAAAAAAAAGCCTTTTTCATAGCTAAGGAAACCATCATCAAAATGAAAAGGCAATCTAATGAAGGGGAGAAGATATTTGCAAATGATACAACCAATAAGGAGTTAATTTCCAAATTGTATAAAGAACTCACATAACTCAGTATAAAAAAATCAAATTATCCAATTTTTTAAAAAAATAGGCAGATGGGGCCCCTGGGTGGTTTAGTTGGTTAAGCATCTGCCTTCTGCTCAGGTCATGATCCCAGGGTCCTGGGATTGAGCTCCAAGTTGGGCTCCCTGCTCAGCGGGAAGTCTCCTTCTCCCTTTGCCTCTCCCCCTGGCTTGTGCTTTCTCTCTCACTCACTCTCTCTCTCAAATGAACAAAATCTTTAAAAAAAAAATGGGCAGAAAATCTGAATAAACATTTCTCCAAAGAAAACATACAGATGGCCAATGGACTGAAAACATGCTCAACATCACTAATCATCAGGGAAATGCAAATCAAAACCGCAAAGAGATATTACCTCACACCAGTCAGAATGACTAGTATTAAAAAGACAAGAAATAACAAACGTTGACAGGGAAATGGAGAAAAAAGGCCCCTCGTGCACTGTTGCCTGGAATGTAAATTGGTGCAGCCACTGTGGAAAACAGTGTGGAGGTTCCTCAAAAACTTAAAAATAGAACTACCATACAATCTAGCTTTTCCTTTCTGGGTGTTTATCCAAAGAAAACAAAAACACTAATTTGAAAAGATGTATGAACCTCTGTTTATTGCAGCATTATTTACAATAAACGCAATATGGAAGTATCTTAAGTGTCCATCGATGGATGGATAAAGAAAATGTGGTATACATGTATCAATTGTGTGTGTGTGTGTGTGTGTGTGCACGCACACGCGTGGTGTGTGTGTATAAATAACAAACGTATGACAAAACATTAGTCAGTCATAAAAAAGAACAAAATCTTGCCATTTGGGACAACATGAATGGACCTAGGGTTTATTATGCTAAGTTGGACAGTAAAAGATAAACACCATATAATTTCACATATGTAGTATCTAAAAAAACATAACAGATGAACAAACAAAACAGAAACAGACTCATAGTTATAGAAAATAATCTGGTGGTTGCTAGAGGCAAGGTGGGTGGGGGGATTAAAAGATACAAACTTCCAGTTATAAAAGGAGACATGGGGATGCAAGGTGCAGCATAAGAAAAATAGTTAATAATATTGTAACTATTTAGTGTGGTGATGGATGGTAGCTACATTTATGGGGGTGATCACTTCATAATGTATATAAAAGCTGAATCAGTATGTTGTACACCTGAAGCAAATATAATATTGTGTGTCTACTGTACTTCAATAAAAAAGATATTATTACTGCATTGTTGTGTGTGTTGGATGTGTGCATCATTTCTAGTATTGCACATAAACACATCATTGGTCTTATTGTTATTAATGAATTCAGTTTTGATTATTTTTCTCTGCACATGGATATACTGTGTAATGTGTTTATTTGAATATTTATGAAGATATAAAATGAGAAGATGTGATTTACGTAGAGATACTTATGTAAGTCATAATTATTAAGTTGAAATTTTTATTATTTAGTTACAGTGTAATTATATTATTTTTCTGGTTAAAAAAAATGAATGACTGCTAGGTTTATCTTTGGGCCTCTGACTAGTAGGTTCTTCTTCTATATACCCCAGTTGGCTCACTCCCACTACCTGCTCTAGAGACATCTTATCATAGACATTTGCTGACACCACTGTTATCCCTGGCATAAAATATATTTGTGTTTATTTTTTCTTTCTTTCTCACCGGAATGTATATTTCATATAGCTAATGACCTTGTTTTGTTCACACTGTTATATCCCCAATACAAAGGCAAGTTTCTGACATATAGCATGTGCTCAATAAAATTATGTCAAGTGAACAAATGCCTTCGTACTTGCTCTTTTCAATAATGTCTACCTTATTACCTATTTATTCCACATAGCACAGCCTACACATCACTCCCATGTGTAATGTTCTCTAGTAGTTAACTATTCTTCCCTTGTGTCTATCTTTTCTAATTCTATCCATACCTACCTATATCTCTGTGTGAGTGTGCATGTGTACTGCTTTTAATTTATTATTTGCCTTTGGGCCTCTGTTAAAAGCTGGGAATCCTTTAGAGGATAGATGCTGTGCTTTCTTTATCTCTTTCACCAGATACAAAGCATTCAATGTCTATTTCTATTTTTTAATCACATAGAGTAATTTGCGGATATGGTTAAGCAGGAGTCAGATTATCTCAAATACCCAAGTGCATAGTTGCAATTCCTTCCCTTTCCGAGAAGCAAGTGAAATCAGAGCAAAAAAGAACGTGGAAACTGTTTTCTTCCAGCAACTTGTTTTCAGTACTACCCTCTGACTGCTATCTTAAGACTTCCAACACAACCCAAAATAGTGCCTCACTTGGAACAGTTAGGGACAAGAGCTTTTGAGAATCCCTAAGGCAAAAACCTGTCCTGCAAGGTGTTGCCCATTTACATATCAACCCAAAGAAACTCCTCCTTCAGTTGAATGGCTTCTTTAGCAGCCTCAGTTTTTGTAGAGCTTAGATGACTGAATGTCTGTGCCACATATTTTGGCACTCAGTGGCATTTGATCATTTGTTAATAAATATTTTCAGTGTGTACTATGTCTATAATGAGTAAACCATAAGAGAGTCTTATTTATATAATCTAAACATTTAATGTATTAATGGAAGTCTTTGATTCTATTTCTCCTCCCTAGTCAACAAATCCTATATTCCCATGCACATATAGGGTTTGGTTTGGTTCTATGCTGACACACTCTTATAACTGTGCTATAGAGTTATGATGATGAAAGAAGTAAAATAGTATGCTATATTAATCTTGCTTACAATCTCATTCCAGAGCTGGGACAAATACACAATGAACAATGTAATGTGACACTGTTAGCAAGCTTGATAAAAGATGTAAGTAAAATAGTATTTCAAATTTTAATGAAGTCTATAGTGACCAGCAGAGTCTCAGTAGAAGAAATTGAAATTGTCATCAACCATTAAAGATGGGGAAAGGTTTAGCTAAGCAGTTATAAAAGGTTAGGGCATTTGGGGAAATGAGGAAAAAAGCCTTGGGAACAAGGAGAAAGGAGGGAGCTCTTTAGCATAATAAGCTATAGATAATACACAAATACAATAGAATATAAATAATAATTTAGTTATAATTTTCAAAGATTATAGTCTCTCTCAAGCACCATAACCTCTGAAGTTGGTGGCCGGGACATAAATAAGTGCCTGTCACATCCAGAGAACTACCATTTCACAAATGGAGGCAGTAAGTGGACAGGGATGACCTGGTCCTACATGGCTGTCACTGACCTTTTCCCCATTTTTATTGGTCCTGCCCTGAAATCTAAAGAGAAATAGGTGTTTTCTGATTATTCTGATTATTCTGATAAAGAATATTCTGACCCCAGCCCTTCATAATCTTGTCAATGCAAAGATAGAAGTCTTGAGCAGTGATACTTCCTAAATTTTGTGAATATGTAGGGTATAGATAGAGCAGCCAGAAGAAAGGCAGCTTGGAGGTTGGAGAAAACTGAGAACAGTGCATATTCAGATTTTGGAGACAGGAGCATGCTTGATTATTACAAAAGCAAAGAGCCAGGCATAAGCATTCACTCCCCAGATTCTTCAAAGCACCAAAGTGGAGAACCTTGGGATTAAAGGCAAGAGACACATTTGAATTTTGTGTGTCTGTCTGTGCACATGTGAAACAGATTATATATACATATTACACACCTGCCTTTAAATAAAATGTACTAAATCCTAAAGTATACTTGGTACAAAATAGATAACAATTGTTCACTCAAGCAAAGGAATTTGTTTAAAAATTTAACATTATCGAAAACAGTAATATATACTTCTTTTTTCTTATTATGTTACGTTAATCACCATACATTACATCATTATTTTTTGATGTGGTGTTCCATGATTCATTGTTGGAGTAATATATACTTCTGACACTTTACATAGAAAATACTAAGAACATCTTAGTTTCCGTTGGTAACCCAGGATTATCCTCAGAAACCTTCATGACTATAATGAGAAGGACACTGAACTGGTCTTGGGTGATTCTCAGGCACAGATGTCTGAACACCTCTTTATAGATGACCCAGACCACAGATACAATAGCAGCAATGAGTGGCTGCTTTAAATCACCTGCTTTTCTTTTATCCGAGAGTGGTTGTTAGCTGGTGGAGTGATGCAGGAGTGGCTTTAAGACTGGCTTGGTGAGAGACCTTTTGAGCTCCCCTCATGGACCACGTCCAATGTCAGGTGGTTGGTGTTCTGCATTCTAACCTCCACATGAGTGGGAACGGAGGCGTGGTTTAATTACACTGACAGGAAAAGTATAAAAGGAACTCCCATGGAAGCATCAAGGCTATCTCCATGCTTGGGACAGAAGAGCTCCTCAACTGTCCCACCGTGTGGATGGACACAGGAGGAATTGTTACCTTTGTTTTCACAATTCCAATCATTACAAATCTGCAGGGTTAGGAAGTTCCTACTTTTGACCAACCTCATGTTTCTTACTGTATTTTGGTCAGAACTTAAGAGGCAAGAAAAGAAAAACTAAAACCTAAACATTACAAAGTAATCTATTCTCATCTTTTATGCCATATTGACATCATATGGTATCATGTTTTCCATTGTACAAACAATTCAAGGACAACCAATGAGCAACTAATCCATTCACATACTTAAGCACTCCATTAGAAGTTTGTGCCTGGGAACAGGGCCAACCCCTATGTTACAGGCTTTTCCCATTTTTGAATGTATTATGTCACCAAATTGAGGACTCATGTTAGACTTTGAGGAACCATGAAAAACAAAGGGAAGATGGCTAGAACCTTTGGACTTGAAATAACTATGGACTCTCTCTCTCTCTCTCACACACACACACACACACACACACACATGCACGCACGCATGCACGCACAATTAAAACAGATGCCTTTGTAGCCTGTATAGAGGACTTTTCTTGGGAAAAAACATCATCAATTAAGAAAGAATTAGAAAGCAGGTTTCCCTTAGAATCTAAGACAGATAAGAGAGTTATTTGTTTATGTAGAGAACACCCTTGCATGCTGCTCTTGCAGAGACAGAACACAGAGAAGTAACATGTTTCAAAATATCTGAGTTTTAGTTGGGTGCGGGGCGGGGGGGGGGGGGGGGGCGGGGAACAGAAGAGAGGGAAAAGGTCTCCAAGCAAAGAAATAAAAACAAGTTACATTTACAGTAATACCCTGTACTGTTTCATTCTTGATAAAACAAATGCTAATTTTGTTTTTAAATTGCCAGTACACAGGGAAGTGATCTGAATCCTCTATACCTTTGAGAGATTTTCATCCTTTACATATTCCAATTCAACTTAAAATATTGTGCAATTGCCAAACCTCATATTTAAAATATGTGCTTATCATTCAACTCAGGGTAACATTAGCACACTGAAAACTGCATTCTAATTAATAAATCAGAACCTTAACCACTGAAACCTCATTCACACATATGAGATGGCAATAGTGAGAGCCATTAAAAATAGTAGCATGCTGTCACTCTTCCAGGAAATATGGAAATATGCCTTTTTGGGGGTTATTGGCCTACATTATTTATCAATGTTTGGCTTTAATATATGGATTTACTCAACACTGAATGAATATCATATTTCTCCTGGAAGATACAGCATTAATTTGTGATCTTGGACAAACTGTCAATTGGATAACAAGCCCACTAGGGGAGCCATGCGATCAATAATTTGTATCCAGTGATTTCTTCCCTTAGGTTGTTTTAGGAAAATATTGCTTGTCTACTTTCACTCACTCATACACACAAAATAAGCAAACACACAAATTACACTAAAAAAAAAAAAAACACCCACTTTTGGTCTAGCTCTATGAGATTAAAAAATAAAAGCTACAACTACAACCGCAAACTACAGCTTTTACCAATGTGTTAGAACCTGGAAGTCAACTCTTGCTCTATCTTAAAACGAACACCCAATGAAAACAAATAAAATCATGGAACACTACATCAAAAACTAATGATGTAATGTGTGGTGATTAACATAACATAATAAAATAAAGTTAAAAAAAGAAAAGAAATAAAAATGAAAAGAGAACCAAAAAGTTGGTGCTAAGAAAGAGAAACCATTGAAAATACGAAACCAAATTTAAGCCACTATGGAACAGCAAGAAAACAAATGGTCTTGCGGACTTCAGTCTTAAGTCTTGCCTCTTTTCCACCCCCCTTGTTCCCCATACCTCTAGGCTGCCACTTAAGATTTCTGCTGTCTTAAGCTTTAGCCTTAACCACAATTCTTTCACCCCCTTTCAAAAGTCATGTTTCTCAGACAGCTCCTGTGTTTGTTGCCAGGACTGAGCTCCCACCCCGGGGATACCCAGCCTGGATTTCCAATCCTGAGTCTGGTACCACTCATATTATCTAGCTTGTGCTTGTCCATTTTTCCTTACTTGAACCTATGCACTTGGACTCAAGCTACCTCTCAGCATGGCTTCTTTCTAGCTTAACTCTCAATACTTGCCAGCCCAAGTTCCACCAGTGCAATAGTCTGCCCACGTCTCTTAGATGGGATTTTTTAGTAAGATTATTCTTTCCTTCTGTACCTGGGAGAAATTGAGACATATGCACCAGCAAAAAGGACACAGTGATTATAGAGTCTTTGCTTATAAAACCAGATTGCCGAGCATGGTTTGAGCTGAGTCCACATGTGAGTGTCCTAATTTTTCCCACCTCATCCTCCTAGTCTAGGTATTAGGAGTCACAGGAGGGAAAGCCGACTCTGCAGTCAGGCAGCTTCTTGCTGCCCCTGCCCCCAAACACAGGCAGAATGCAAGATCCACAACCTCTGACAATTGATGCAGTCCCATGGAGAAATGCAGAACATTGATTATTAGCCTCAAGTTCTCATCTCTGCAGTTCAAAATTTGACTCTTCTCATGTGAAGGAATGAGTAACTTACCTCAGAGGGCAGGAAGTATTGGGAGAAGTTCCTATTTTATAGGCTTAGGGCTGAATGAAGACACAGATTAAGAATGATTTTTTTCTCAAACGCTCCAGAGAAATTTACTTGACCCTTCTGTCTTCTTACTGTCTTGACATAAATGTGTTTGTTACTACTGAATTACTTCCAACTTGAATTTGACCCCACAGAGATTAGAGAAAAGAGACTCTCAAAGAGCCAGCAAGAATTCTTCCCAGAAGATTAAAACCATAATAGCACACACACACACACACACACACTAGTATTTTCTAAGTGATGAAAAAAGAAAAGGAACTCAGCATCTTTTGGTTGTTAGTTAGTTTAGGGTGGGGGGAAACAACAGAGACTTATTGAAGTTTATTCTAGTGAAAAAGCTATGTGAGAGTCCTAGGAAAAGCTAAATACCTGGACTAATAAAGATCAGGAACCACCACACTAGAGCTACAGGAACAACAGGAATTATAGCAGAAACAGGCTGTATGTCTTTGCTCCGGGCAGTGGTTTTCAGTGTATAGTCCCTAGATCAACAGCATTAGCATCCATCACCTGGGAACTTTCTGTCCAAATGATACTGATGCCCTGCCCACTAAGGTTTGAAAATTACTACTCTAGTTTACTACCATTATTTAGTATGACTTGGCTATTTTCTGTAGGTTTGCTTCTCTGTTTTGATAGATGTATTTTTATGATGACTGGGTCTATATCATAGGGGGGAAATTAATATATTTTGGTCTATCTAAACCAGAGAGATTGGCATTTCCAAGATCACAAAGGTGTAGTACAAATATTTTATAAAAAAAATGCTTTATAGAAAGTGATGCTTTTTGGATTGTTCTCTTAGTATCTCCTCTCTCCAAGTGGATAATTGCAACTGTATAATAATTGAACACTGTGAGCCTTGCATCTTTGTAATGGAAGGTCTCACTTCTCCCACTGCAGAAAGCTGTCTCTGGGAGAGGCGCTGTCTTTGATGTGTTGGGAGGACTATCCCTGAGGGGAAAGAATATTTGACAGGCACATATTTTAGAAATGTTTTGCAGGTAAAATTTTCATCCATAAAATTGTATTAACATTTCAAACATGCGACCCTCTAGAATTCAAAGACGCAATCTCCAGAGAGATTCTCCCTCCTCCTAGAGAGCTATATTTTTCTAGGGCAGGGAGAACGTGATTTTCTCCAAATGCTTTAACCATACCCCTGACCTCCATTTCAAAAGCAAACCTTTAGCAAGCTGAAGGGGCCAGATATAGGGTGATGATAAAGGGAGGACAAAGAAAAAAAACCCATGTCCTTGGCACCGTGACTTCTATCTAGATGACAAAAATAAAGTTCCTGCCACAAGATCTGCATGGAATCATTCAGAAAGCTTGGAAATAAATCATTATTATAATGAAGCAGAAGACCAGACTCCTAGCAAACCTTCAGCCATAGACAGCCCTGCTTTGATGCTCTTCAACATTCAAAATTGCCCACTTCCTTTGAGTAGCCTATAAATAACACATCCATCCAGGATAGGGCTGCTTTGTAATAGATGTGGAGCAACTGAAAAGAATGTGGTTACCAGTATCTAATACCCAGAAAGTCAATGGAATAAGGAAGGGACACAGTTCAGATATGGACAACCCAGGCCTAATTGGGGGGGGGGGGGAGCTGAGCACACAATATGAAAGGAGGCTGCTCTACTTTTGTGACTTTGTTGTATATCTCAATGCCAGCTTTCAGTCATTTGTCTTCATGTGAATTTTTTTTTGCTTACTTAATATTTTTGATATCTATTACGATAAGCCTATGTTTCTGTTAGTCTGACTAAATTCAGGAGAAGAGTGAACATACTTGAGTTTAGTTAAATAAATATGAAATAGGAGCACCTGGGTGGTTCAGTCAGTTGGGCGTCTGCCTTCAGCTCAGGTCGTGATCTCAGGGTCCTGGGATCAAGTCCCACATTGGGCTCCCTGCTCAGCGGGGAGCCTGCTTCTCCCCCTGCCTCTCCCCCTGCTCATGCTTTCTCTCTCTCTCTCAAATAAATAAATAAAATCTTAAAAAAATAAATAGGAAATAATAATTTTGTTATTAGTAAAAAACAACAATATCCCCTTCTGACCAAATATTCCCTTTAAGTAGCTGGTGTGGTGCTGTGTTGTCCCATTTACAAGTGCTGCTGAGAAGGCAAAACTATTCAGGTAGCACATGTTAGTGGAAATGATCATTTTGGGTTCCATTCACAGGGTGCCTACTATGTACCAAATACTGCCAAGAAATTTGCATATATTTCTCCTAACCCTTATAAATGTGTAAGGTAGCTATTAACTACCTCTGATAATACCAACTGGTCTATGGGTTTAAATGTCCCCTGGTTTGATTGTTTCTAGCAGTACTAATTTACTGCATATTTACACTGAGCTCCTACCAGGTGTCAAACACTGAGGTCCTGCTCTCGTTCAGTTCATATTGTCACAAATACTAAACAAACAAGTTAATATCTGCCAGCAATAATGGTATCCAGAAAATTACAGGAGTGTAATGAACTTTTTATCAAACTGATTTTCTCTCTGTCTTCACAACTCAGAGGCAGCATCAACGCTACATCAAAGGCAGCTCCTCTCCCAAGTGCTCAAGAAACAAACAATTGTTACCTCTTTCCTCAGCACCCATAGTTAATGCATTAACAAGTCCTTTTGGCTAGAATTCTAAAATATACAAGTTTACTTTTCTCCACTTCTCTCCATTTACACTACTATACTATCACTTTGTTCATAATAGATCAAAATTGGAAACAATCTAGATGTCTTTCAGTAGGTGACTGGCTAAACAAATTGTGGTTCATCCATGATATGGAACACTACTCAGCGGTAAAAAGGAACAAAGTATTGATACATGCAACAACTTGGATGAACCTCTATAAAATTATGCTGAATGAAAAAGCCAATCCCCAATGGTCATATGCTGTGTAATTCTATTTATATAACATTCTTTAAATAACAAAATTATAGAAGTGCAGAACACATTAGTGATTGCTAGAAGTTAAGAATGAGAAGTAAAGGCAGGAGGGAAGTATGTGTGGCTACAAAAAGTTAATAGAAGAGATCACTGTGGTCATGGAAATGTTCTGTGTCTTGAATATGTTCACGTCAATATCCTGAATGTGATATTGTAATACAGTTTTCAGTATCTTAGCATCAGATGAAACTTGGTAGAAAGTACAGGTTCTCTCTGTGTTATATCTTACAACTGATGTGAAATAAAAATTGTCTCAAAATAAAGACAATTCCTTGTATCTTATGTTAGAGTGTCATCTTCAACATAGATCAAATGACCATGTATTTATGGGTTTGTTTCTGGAATCTCTATTCTGCATTATTAGTCTATCAGTCTTGCTCTAATACCAAATTAGTTTTTTAAAAAGACCTATGTCTGATATATGTCTTTCAATATCATTCTTCTTTAATATGGTATCAGCTATCTTTGGTCCTCTGCATTTTCCCATGTATTTTATAATCAGCTTTTAAATTTTCACAAATAAAAAGCATTTGGTACAAGTTTGAGATGGTATTGAGTCTATAGATCATTTGAAGTCACTGACAATATCAAGCCTTCCAATTCATAAGAATAAGCTTTATTAATGTAACTTTTCTCTAAAAAACACCATGGACATCTTCTATTAAATTCAATCCTACATATTCAGTTTTTACAGTAATTATAAATTGTATTAATTTTATTTTATTATAATTTGTTGCTGGTATGAAAGATGACTGATTTTATACAATGACCATACATTGAGTGGCTTTGCTAAATTTACATCCATTAACCAATAATTGTAAAATATTTAAAATTATCTACATATCAATAGTATTTTAAATGAATATTGCTAGTTTCATTTTCTATTTTCCAAATATTTTATGTTTTTTTTTCTTGCCTTATTATACTGTCTAGGAAATTTCATTTTGGCTACATTAACAAAGAATAAACTGCCTGAAGCCAACGATAGATCATTCCCCTCTCTCTACTAAGATAGATAGGACACCTGACTCTGCCAACTGTGGCAGAGTACAGTCAGAAGTCCCCATATAAGAGGGTAAGAAAAAAAATCAGTTAAAGTATTAATGAATTGCTAAAGATGAATGTGGGATTTTATATCCACTTGCTGACTCTTTTCAAAAGAACCTTCACCCAGTGTTCATGAGAAAGATTCAGGGCACTGAAAAGACTAGAGAAAGACTCCCCAAGTCATGCGGGTATGAAGGAGAAAATTGATTGCCATTGTGGGAAGCAGATGAAGGTCTACCATCTGGTGCTTCCTTCAAAAGACTTAAGCTACTGCAGTCAGGGCAAAAAAAAACGTGTTGCTCCCAGGCATAGGTAAAGACCCATAGCTGTGGGGGAAAAAGCAGCAGTGAGAAAGAGAGTCATTGAATCCAGCCCACATCCCAAGTCCAAAGAATCTCTAGAGGAACTTTAAGCATATCAACGTCTGAGTAAATATTTACCTCAATCTCTCCTGTCCTACATAAGATGTCTTGCATTCAATTTTTAAAAAGCGACTATACAAACAAATCAAGTGAAAACAAGTCATTATCAAGAGACAAAGCAGGCAATAAAACCAGAATCAGAGATGACTCATGTTGGAATTATAAAACAGGGACTTTAAAAATGCTATGACTAACATGTTAAAAGAGCTAGTTGAAAAGGAGGGTAAACTACATAAACAGATGAGAAATTCTGGCCAAAAGATAAAAATTATAATAAAGAGAGAAATTTTGCAACTAGAAAATATTGTAGTAGAAATGAAGAAATAATCTGATGAGTTCATCAGTAGACCCAGCCAAGTTGAGGAAAGAATTAGGTAACTTGAGCATACTTCAATACAAATCACACAGATTGAAAGACAAATTTAAAAAAATGGAATAGAACTAGCTCATCAGTGCTCAAAATCTCTCTATTCCATGTAAACTCTAGGAATTTCACAAATATGATTTTATTTCTTCTTCACCTGGATGTCTGTATATGTGCAGCATAGTATCAAACAAGGCACCCCTGTGTAGATTTCTGGAACTTTCCCTTTCCTATATATTTCCCTCCTTGTCAAAACCCTGCTCTTCAACTTCCAGCTGCCCCAGCCTCCTTCATCATTGATCTCCATCTCTTTAACTTCATGAGCCAATAGGGCTTTGTTCTGATTACCAGCACTTTCAGAGGAATGGGGCTTATATTGTTTTTCTTCTCTTGGGATTTACAGTCCTGGACTGCTGACTGCCCAATCTCTCAAAGCAAGTGTTTTATATATTTTGTCTGGTTTTCAATCTGTTTATGGTAGGAGGTCAAGGCCAGTCTTTGTTACTTCAACATTTCTAGAAACAGTAGATCACAGTACTTTTTCATTTGGAGTTACGTGATTAGAGTCTTAAATTTCTAGAAGAGTCAAATAATGCACTGAGGATAAAGAACACTGGAAGAGAAATGAGGAGTCCTGGGATATAGTCTCAGCTTCCCACTATACCTAGTTGCATGGCTTTAAGAAAATGTGATACCCTCTCTACAACTCACTCCCATCAACTGTAAGTAGAGAGAATTTTAGTTAATTGCTTCCAACTTGCTTTCTAGCATAAACATTCTGAATCTATGGTAGAAAACCATTTGCCAAATCTTTAGATGGACACATTGACCTTTTTACAGTTTACCTGAAAGCCTGTTTTCAACACCACTCTTTAGAGCAAGACAAGAGACTAGAGTCTCGAATTTCTGTGCTGCTGCAAGTCCTGCTCACACTAATGGGAATTACACACAGTCACCTCAGAGATAATGGAGATGTCAATCTCTTTTATGAACAATGACAAGTATCCAAGGAATGGTAGATTTCAAAATATCCAGCATTTCAGCACAGAGTTAGCAGGGATCAGTTCCAAACCTTTCCACTTCCTCCATCCCCTTCCAGAATCAAAATAGCCATGACATTAATCGACCAGGTAGGCACCTGTTGGCTGATTTTGTTGAGATGGAGTTAACAGTAGAATAAGAGGGTAGTTAGCCTGCAAATAAAATGCAAATGGTTGATAATCCTTCGTTTCAGTTTCCCGCTAATTAGGTAATTGCAGATCAAAGGATTCACTCTATTTTCTTGAAGTCAAAGCAAAGGCATTCAAGTGTTTCTGCTGATCCTCAGAGCAGGAGTGTGAGAGGAAATCTCCTCAAATACAGGCTGTTCTCCTGAGATGGTCTTTTCTGATGCCCTGGCAAACCAAGCATTCCTAGATTCTTGTGACCCTCTGCACATCAACTGACCTGTGTCTGAAATTTGCCCACTATTATGCCATCATCCTAGCTGCAGGGAACTAGTTAAGGTATTACTTTAAACAAACTGTCTATGAAGAATTGTTTATGATAGGAATGGCTCTGTAGAGCATATGTTGGGGTCCCTCTCACCCCTGTTAGGTTATCCATTGGATGTCAAATTCACAGCATATTAAAAATTGAAAGGACTTAACAGATGATCCTGTCCTACTCTATCACTTTACAAAAAATCAAAGTGAGTTGTTGGGTAATATTACAATTCCTAAGGGAGGAAAGCAAGCTCATACATTTTAAACAAAAGATTAAAAACAAAAATGTTTTCTATTGAGCTCTCTGCTAAAGCAGAAAATTCAATTAACCAGACTCTCTTTCCTTCCTAGGTTATTCCACCTTTATTTACTTTCATTGAATATAAAATCATAGAACAAATCTCAGGAGAATTTTTTTTTTTTTGGTAAAAGACAGTAGTGTTGAAATTCATTATAGGTTGAGATGAATGAATGGTAGCTCGCTGGTGTGTGTCTGAATGGGCCCAAGACCTTTCTGATCTGCTTGTAGAATTGGTCGTTGGAGAATTATGTGACTCTTTACATCACCAGACCTCTATCTTTGTGGCACCAGAGGTCAGATTTGTCATTTTTTACACAGAAAACCTTCCTATTCTTGTTCTTCTCTGGAGATATGAACAATTAACTTGTTTCAGTTTTAAGTAAGCTTGGTTACTTTGGATACTTTTATACCTCTGAAATAAAGAGCTCCAGAGGAGAATCTTTCAGGAAAGAAGTAGACAAGATTTTATCTCTTCTATACAAGTACAACTTACAGTTTAGGATGATTTGGGATATAAAAATTGATATCAAGCGGCATTCTCTATTATTTATATGCATCCTAAATGTTAGAATTGGTTTGCATATACTTGTTTGGAAATATATCTGTTCTTCCTGCTCCAGAAAAACATATTTCACTTTAGTATATTTTATTGCTTAGCTAAAATGCTTTATAGATATCTGTCCTTAGGTAGCAAAGTAGAAGAAGAGAAAGAACCCTGGAAATGGGAGGTTGTAGGTTTATATAACCCTAAGTTCACTACTGGCTGAAAGTGCAACATTATGAATAATAATACTAGAGATAATGACAATAGGGATTATTAGGTCCTTACATGCCAGTCACTTTACCAATTGCCTTACATGTATTATTGAATTAAATCCTCATAAAAATTGAAGGATGTAGAAACTGGTACTATCATATTTGACCAAGAAGTTAAGTGATATGCCCTGCGTTAGAAACTCTCAAATGGCTGAGCAGGGATTTGAACCCAAGTCTGGAAGATCACAGAACCATGATGGGACACGGATGCTTTGATAATTTAGAGTGAGAGGAGAAGTAGGTAGAGTTTTGTTAAAAGAGTAAAACAGTTCTGTCAGCAGCACCTTAATTCCACATGAAGGTGGTGTATATCACCACCTTCCGCAGTGGTGATATAAGCAGGCAGGGAGAAGTACTTTCTTCACTGTGAGGACTCAAGGATGTTCATCATTCTCTTTTTTTTTTTTTTTTTGTCAAATCTTTGTCAAACCTTTAATTTCAAGATGGAGTTGCTCTATGGAACTCTCAGAAGCACTGATTCACTGGAGTCATTTCCACCCTTGGGGTTGTTAGCAGTGTGGATTAGAAGACTTGGCATGGCATGGTATGGAATGTGGTGATTAGAGAGCTTTATTTTCCATGAGGAACAAAGTGATCATTTCCTCCACTGAAAACTCGTTGCTATGCACCTATTTCTCCTTCACACTCTATCATTTTCCATAGGTTTGGGAAACGCAAGGAACAATTATTCTTGCTTATTCTGTTCTGAATGTGGTATCCACAATATGTGACAAGTGAAAAATTCAGTCTGGTTGTTAGAAGTTTGTTTCATGTTGGGACAAAACAAAAAAAGGCTGGTGTGATGGATTCCCCCATGCCCCTCACAGACGAATACTAAATTGAAGAATCACAATATTCATAGAGTATTTTTTCTACTTTCTAATCATTTTCATGTGGTAAGCACTCCATAAATATTTGAATGGATGAATAAAAACACACATGTGCATTCATATATAAATTTGGATTCTCTGAGACTCCCAGAAGGTAAATTAAGTTAAGCAAGGTAAGCATTACTTTCTCTACATATGGGTGAAGAATAAAACACAGGTGGAAATGTCCACATAAGGCCAGAGAGGACAATAACAGAGCGGGGTATCAGCTCTACAGTAACACACTGTGAGTGGAAGGGTTGGGGTACTTTTTAGCAGCACAGAGAAGCAGCCTAGGTGCTCTTTGGGGGAAATTTCACAATACTTAGAACTCCTACCTCTAAAAGCAGTGCTGAAAGAGATGAGAAACAGGCAGGGGAGAGAGAGACACCAGATGAACAGGAAGAAGGAGGTTCAGAGCAACAGAAAGGACAAGTCTCAGAGAAGAAAGGGCAGAATGAGACTGCAGAGTTGCCTCAATGTAATGACTCTGTGGGGGCTGGAGAAGGGACAGCTCCTGATCGGTCCCACTCTCAACCCAATGATGGGAACCCTCTGTGCTCTTCTAGAACCATCAGCTCCACCAGCAGATTCCATTTTATTAATTACTAGTCTGGTGGAAGAGCCACCTCTATTTTCCTTTATTTTGCCAGAGGATATGATTCCAGGAAGTTCTGTAACACAAAAAAAGTGACAATACCACTATTGGTACTTTCCCCCCCTTTAGGTAACTACATTTTTTTAATTTGGAAATTTGGGTAAACTTATCCTGTGTTATAGAACTAGCTAGCTATTTCCTGCTACTTCATGGCTACCTGCTATTATTTCCGTGCCTTACAGTCTTATTGTACTTTTCAGGAGAAATAAAGAATTTGAGAATGAGAATACTGAATTTTTGAGACTTCTACATTTTTTACTCTGCACCTTGAAAGCTATGTCCTCAATACATATATACACAATTTTGCGTTCTCTTATTTTCTACCTACTGCTAAATAAACCACATGGGAACTCACATATCTGATCTGTAACAGGAATGGATTTATGAAAATTAGTTTCTGATCATGAGCCTCCCTGATATCATCATCTCAGTCCTGTTTCTGTGGAATCCATACTCTCCATACTGGGACATGTAACTCCCCCTTCTTTCTGTTCCAGGGACCCATCTCTCACAGTGTGCTTTGTGGTTATGGTCATGCTAGAATACATGATATGTTCAAAATCCCTAATAAGGTCTACGGCTGACCTTAAACGTTAAGTGTCCAAAAATGGAAAGTATTAGAAAATATTTAGAAAATATTACCTAGATATATAATGTTACCTTAGAAAATATTACCTAGATATACAATGCAAGTCTCCAAGTTCATAGAGCATAGATGCTAAGACAAAACAAAACAAAATCCCGCCTGTTGAGGACTGTGCTTTATTCATACATAGAATTCATGCACAAGGTCAAGCCCTGAGAATAATTTTGAAGGAGGCAAAATTGTTCCTTTCATCTTAACCTAGCAAAGTGGGAAAGCACATTTGCCTCTTTTTAATTATTTTTAAAATTATGTCATGTTAGTCACCATACAGTATATCATTAGTTTTTGATGCAGTGTTCCATGATTCATTATTTGTGTTTAACACTCAGTGCTCATTACAACACGTGTGTCCTCCTTAATACCCATCACCAGGCTAACCCATCCCCAAAGCCCCACCCCTCTGAAACCCTCATATTGTTTCCTGGAGTCCATAGTCTCTCATGGTAGAGAAAAACGGAAGGGGGGAATCAGAGGGGGAGACGAACCATGAGAGCACATTTCCCTTTATGCTTGTATCATAGACTATTAATTTCAGAGCCCAACCCTAATGCTACTCAGGACAGAACAGTCAAATATAGCTGGGCAAGGAGATCTGGGTTAGAAGAGTGCTTGTAGGAAGAGTTGACTGAATAGTGTACAGCTGGAGTCATGTTTCAATAGCATTGGGGCTGATTAGGTCCATGGATCATACCTTGCCTTTCTCTGCTACCTGGTCATGCAGGAAGGCTATGCGGGAAGGGTATCTTACTACTTTCTGGACAACCTCTTTCAGATTTCTGCCATTGTTTTCATAAGCATGATATAGTCTAAAGAAGGAGGTCCTTAAAGTTTGAGCTCTCAGATTTAAATCCTAGTTCTGATAAATTCTACCTGTGTCACATTGTACAAAATGCTTCACTTTTCAAAATCTCAACTTTCTCATTTTTAAAAAAAATTTTTTTATTATGTTAAGTTAATCACCATACATTACATCGTTAGTTTTTGATGTAATGTTCTATGATTCATTGTTTGCGTATAACACCCAGTGCTCCATTCAATACATGCCCTCTTTAATACCCATCACCAGGCTAACCCATCCCCCCACCCCCCTCCCCTCTAGAACCCTCAGTTTGTTTCTCAGAGTCCGCAGTCTCTCATGGTTCATCTCCCCCTCTGATTCCCCCCCTTCATTTTTCCCTTCCTGCTATCTTCTTCTTCTTCTTTTTTTAACATATAATGTATTATTTGTTTCAGAGGTACAGATCTGTAATTCAACAGTCTTACACAATTCACAGCACTCACTGTAGCACATACCCTCCCCAATGTCTATCACCCAGCCACCCCATCCCTCCCACCCCCCACCACTCCAGCAACCCTCAGTTTCCTGAGATTTAGAATTCCTCATATCAGTGAGGTCATATGATACATGTCTTTCTCTGATTGACTTATTTTGCTCAGCATAATGCCCTCCAGTTCCATCCACATCATTGCAAATGGCAAGATTTCATTGCTTTTGATGGCTGCATAATATTCCAGTGTGTGTGTGTGTGTGTGTGTGTGTGTGTGTGTGTGTATCACATCTTCTTATCCAAACATCTGTCAATGGACATCTTGTCTCTTTCCACAGTTTGGCTATTGTGGACATTGCTGCTATAAACATCGGGGTGCCCATACCCCTTCAGAGCCCTACATTTGTATCTTTGGGGTAAATACCCAGTAGTACAATTGCTGGGTCATATGGTAGCTCTATTTTCAACTTTTTGAGGAATCTCCATACTGTTTTCCAGAGTGGCTGCACCAGCTTGCATTCCCACCCACAGTGTAGGAGGGTTCCCCTTTCTCAACTTTCTCATTTTTAACCTGAGGACAATAACAACTTCTTACTGGATAGTCATGGGTATTGCTATTACATATCAAGAATTTAAAAGATAGTAGTAGTTATTAGTAATCATGGCCATTATTATTGTTTTTTTCTCCTGGCTTGGCCAAACTCTATGGACAAACCAGAAAATATCCTGGAAACCAGTTCTTGGTGATCTCCTCCTAAAGAAATATTCTGATAGCAGAACTTTTGGGGTTTTAAGTTCTTTCTCTCCTTTCTCCATAGGGAAGGGACCAGCCCTTAATGCTAAAGATTGTTAGCCTCTAGCAGGCATAGGACATAGCCTGGTTCTTTTGAATGTATATAGTAAGAAAATCTAAGTTAACAGTCTGTGGCATTGTGAGTTGAGTACATGTCTCATTTCATGGGACCCAAACATTTATTGAGCTGCTTTATAGCTGCTTTTAAATTTTAAGAATTATTTCTTAGTATTTAGGTGTGAACCAAATAGCTTAACGTCAGGTTTCCAATTAAATGAGGTTATCATCCTTTTCATACATGTTTTTTCACCCATTTGTGGACAGCACCACCCCTGTCATCCCTCCTTAATGAAATCTAGTTATATAAGCCCCTACCCCTCCAGTCTCATTCTCTGAGGAACTGACTGGAGTGATGGCTTTTTGGAAGGGATACAATTGATTTTACTCAGCTATGCCTTGTCATTGCCCTCACATTGTAAATGTGATCTCATTTCATTATCTTTCATTAACCCTGGCCTTGGCTCTTTATCCTAAAGAACACAGTGTGAGTCCAAAAGTGGTCGGGATGAGTGAATCCAACATACAACGTAGAGTCCAGCATGGAGTTGAATGTAGTATTGTTATTGTTTTTGTCGTTATACTAGCACCTTATTATTATCAGCTGCCCTGTATTGAGCACTTACTATGCACCAGTCATGATGCTAAGTGTTTTAATTATCCTTACAACTACCCTAAGTTAGGTTTTCTCTAAGAAATCTGAATCTCAGAGAGGACGAGAGGATAATATGGCCAAAGTCACACAAAGCCTGGATCTGAACTGTGGCCTCAAAACAAAACAAAACAAAACACAAGCACTTAACCAAACTCTACTATAAGGTCAGAAATTGAGAAATTCTTAAATTCAAAATGCGGTAATGTTCTTTACATCTCCAATACTGATTTCTTCCATCTTGTCCCATCAGTCATGTTCAGCACCCTCATGGTCTTGAGTTCTAGAGAGAGAATGGGTTGCATGAAGGACTGTACAGGGGACAGAGAGGAGAGGAAGGAAGAGGAACAGAAGGGCATGTAACACAAAGACAGTTCCAAACTTCAAGGGAAAAAAGTGGGAAAATGTGACATCCTCCAATGATCCTTTCTATGCTATTCTCTTCCTTGTTGATTTTTCTTTTTTTCCCTAAAACAGTTTCAGTGTCCTTCAATTCTTGAAGATTTTTAATCTCAATTTTTATAAACCAACTACCCACTATGAGTTTAAGTGATAATAGCTTAAAAGGTTCTCTCTCCCTCAAGGGACATTTTCATTTTAATAGAAGACGCTTTGCAGACTAAAAATAGTTTAGGATCAAAAGCAATGAATATTTTATGGTGGGTTTCTGGCACCAAGATAATTTGTGAGGAGGATATCTCTGGACTGATGGCCAGGATACACAGCTCTTTTTCTTATTATGTTCTTGGCCATATGGTTTGAAGCCCAGATCTTAACCAAAGGAATAACATTTGAAGAAAAAGGAAGGAAAAAAAAAAAAGAATGGAAAGGAAAGGAAAGGTGGGGTCTGAAAAGATTTAGATTGAGTGGTCTGGCTTTCTTCCCTAGAGGTTCTCTAATATCCACAGCTAAACCACCCTATCCCCATTCTCAAGCTGGGCCCTGCACAAATATCTCAAACCAATCATACTTTTAACCATTCCTGGAATCCTGGCCTGGCCTGAAGCTCTGTGTTTCAGCACATTACAGATGACATACTGCTTGACCTTGGGTTCTGGCCTCTCAATATGTTACATGCATGCATATCTCATCTTTGGGAACCAGGTATATTTGAATTCCAGCTGAACCACTTACTACTTCAGTGGACATTATCCTTTTTATCTTCAATTTTTTGATTACTGTAATATGGACAATAGTCTAGGTATTATAAGGTTATGGGGGAAAATCAAGAACAATGATAGCAATTAGCATTACTATATTCCTAACTGCATACCAGGTATGGTGCCAGCCATTTTATAAGCAGCAGCTCCTTTAAAGAGGAGAGAACTTGGGTGCGGATAAATTGAAAAGCCTTCCTCAGGTCATACAGCTAGGAGGGGCTTCACTGTAACATGCCCAGATCTGTGTAACTCCAGAGCCTATGCTGTTCACTCAGAGCCTGGCATATAGTACAGACTTGATCAGTGACAACTACTTTTCACGACCCAAGTCCCAGATTATTCCTGAACCATATCTGTCTATCTGGCCGATACTGAACTCATACAATATTCGTGTGCTATCCATGATGAAGTGCTCTGCTTCAAATCATCTGCCATTTCAGATCTCTGCCTACTATTGATGCCTGGCATTAGACATTCCTGATGCCCTACCTGCCTATACAAGTTTCCTCTTGCCACTAAATGTTTGGGACCTCTGTCACTCCCAACTGGTGTGATTCATCTTAGGTTTAGATGATCCTGCTATTAAATATGCTTTACACTAAGCAAAGAATAGCTCATATTCACCTAGCAGCTTCTATACCATCTTTATTGACAAACACAGAGTCATGCTCTGTGTATAACACAGAGCCAGGAATTAATGATGTACAGGTATTCAGAGCATGGCCCCTTGCCTCTAAGTCAAGATGGGCAAGAAAACTCGAAGTCTCAATGAAAACCCAAATGATCACAGAGACTATCACAGAAAAGGTGGTAAATTATTTTGGATTTGAAGACGAATTTTTAGGCAAATGTAAAAAGTTATTAACTATAAAACTCATTTTCTCCCAGGTTTCATTGGGAAAGGCTAGCAACCACCTGAGAAGAACATTATTGCCCAGCAAAGAATGCTTTTCTCCCAAAAGTTCTTTCCTGGAAAAGAAAACAGTCGGTCAGATTCCCAAAGCCAAGTTTGGAGACAAGTACATAGACTTGGAAGCAGGACAGTTTTCAGATGTTCCAAGAAGTTTTCACAGAAATGAATCTATTTTCTTTGAAACATAACGCAATCAACTATTTTTTCAATGGGCACAGTAATATTCCAGACCTTGTAAATACTCTTGGATAATTAAATGACGTGAACTAAACTGGTATTTAGACAAACAATATATTTTAATGAAAGCCTTCAAAGTAAAATTAAGCCAATGCACGGTGTCTTTGAATAAGCATGTATTAAGCTAAGCCAACACGGTATTTGCCTTTGCAGAAACTGATACTGGAGCAGATACAGTTATAATCAAAGCCAGAACTTTTGATTTTTTTTTCATCCCAACCCATGCATCCTAATTAAAGCCATATGAATGAACTTCAGCTATTAATTTTACATAACCTGATATACATGCACTGCTGAATAAATCTAGGGTCCTTTAACCAAATTAGAGAAGTTAACTGTAACGGATATATTTGTTGGCTGAGGCCTAACATATAATTTACTTAAACCAATACTAGAATTAAAACCAATGTATCTGTATTTCAACCACATACATTTTCCCAGCATATGTGATTGTTACATAAATAGATACATATTCCTCTAGACCACTTCATATTCATGAAACCAATAAGTTAACTGCATTCAGCAGATGTGACAGAATAATCACCCCTCCTTTCACTTCCGTTTTTCTTTTTTTAAATATAAACTTTTAAAAATACTTTTATGAAACAGGTCAGCTAGGGGAACAGAAGAGAATGTATTGTGAAGCAAAATTAATGAGGGCACTAATATCTGTTGGGAGGAACAAAATTAATGAGGGCACTAATATCTGTTGGGAGGAATGCAGGGCTGGGAGTTAGTGGTTACGGATTTTGTTCCAATTTTGCAACTAACTTGTGTGTTCTTGGATAAATCACTTAACTCATCTGGGCCTAATTTTTCTCATTTGTAAAAATGGAGATAATACTTCCTTAATCACACAAGGTTGTTATAAAAATGAAGATGAGATAAACGTGTAAACTTACTTTGAAGTGGTCGATTAATCATTACAGAGATAATAGATATTATTGTTACTGATAATTCCCATGTCCTCAGTTTCAACAAATGGTTGTCAGTGGCCAACGGCCAAATAAAATCATAACTTAGAAGCAGTCATACCAAATTCCACTGAATTTTTTTCCTTTTTCTGTGACAGTCTCAGACTAGAACAATATTCTGAATGGCCAGACAACTGCATTGGTATTTAGCCCACATATTAAGCCTCATTACACTTCTCCTTGGCCTCTTCAACAGACAAGAGTCTCACAGCCAAGAAAGAAGAACTGATGCTTGTTATCTATTATCAGTCACCCTTTAAGTGATCCAAATGGGGAAAGAAAATGTAGCAGGATTTTTTTCCTGAGCAAGTAAGAAAATAAAGAGCATATATCTCAGCAAGTTCTGAATAAATGTTGAGTACATTCTTCAAGGGAGAGATAATGAGAAATGCCTCATCCATTTTGGACAATACATAATAAAAAGGAAATCGGTGTTGATCCTGCATGTACAGAATAACACTGGAAAAATTTAACAGGAGTTTAACTGGAGACCCCGTTCCTCAGAGATGACTGCTGATCACTGTCTGCAGATTTCAACCTAACTCTGCTACAGGAACTTTTCTCTTCTACATTTCAATGGTTTCATAAGTTGAAAAATGAGGAGAGCTATTCAACACAGTCTATGACACTTGAAAACTTGACAAATTTTTCTGTAGTGTTGGTCATCTCCTTTCTGGGCCTCTCTCTGAGGTCTTCTCAATAACAGTTGCCTTGGGCAACATTCCAATTGCTTAGCCCAGTAACTTTCAAACTCTTGTTTTTCCACAAAAGAATTATGTTAAAAATATATTTACATTGTGACAATATATACATCTATGCAACAGAAAAAAGATATCTAGAAAATTCTTAGCATATGTGATGCTCCATGAATTTATTTGCTTCTGTATCATTGTGTAATCTTCCATTAAATATAGTTGGTTGATGCCCAAGTGATGTCATTCACAAATGAGATGATATCCACAGTTTAAAGAACATTGGCTTAGACAAGAGTTCTTTCTTTGATGCACCTCTCAAGACTTCTGAAGGATGAGAGGTCTTCGTATTCACATGAGCATGCTGACTGATAAGAGTTCTCTCGCTGTATTCCCAGGAATATTTGTTTTCAAACTTGTATTCTAAAAGAGTTGAAGAATTACGGTCTTTAGGGCCAGATTTAACCAGGTTTCAAACACATCTATTTGAGAAATGATTCATAAAGTTTCTGACTTTCGATTTCTTCATTTCCAAAGAAGGAAAAAATCATGCCTACCTCATTGGTTATTGTGAGAATGTGATCATATGTTTGTGAATGTGCAGGACAGATTGTAGGTGTTCAATAAATATTGGTTTCCTTCTGTCTTACCCCCTTTTTTTTCCTTCCTTCCTTTCCTTTAGAAAGCATAGTTATGTATAGAATTGAACATGAAATCATTAGAATAGAAGGTATAATGCTCATATAGTGATTTCATCTGCCAAGAAGTAAAGCCAACTCTTCATGAAGCAGACTGTCAATTAAAGACAAAAACAAAGGAAAATATTCTTAGCCACTGACCCAAGGAAAATCTTACTAGGAACTCTGGCAGAGAAAAGAGCAAATGATATCTGTGGCTTTGTACAGCTACAATGCTGAGAAGTTATAGGATCTCCCGTTTGCTTTATATTTTACACTTGCTAGTCTTTCTAGCCTAGTGGGGCCTCAAAATGGGGATAAATCCTGAGAACAATTATCTTTAAATCATATTAATCCAAGCAGCAGGATTCCCAGCGAGTTTTAGCATGGGTTAGACCTAGGAAAACATGAGATATTTGTTTTCCTACCACCCTTTTGTTTCTTCCTCTCTGCCTCTGTCCCTTCCAAGACTCCAGTGTTCTCTTGATGCCTGTTTTTTTTGTTTGTTTGTTTTAATGCCTGGAATCTTTAATCAGATTTTTCTCACCTGTCATAGCAGGGTTCAAATTTCTCTCTCTCACATCTCTAATCAAAATCACAATTTTCTCAAAATTTTCCCTAAGTATAAAGAGCACCAAATATTTTGATTTAGTAAACTGAAAAGCAGCTTGAGGACTTGCCTTTTACATATATAGGAAATAAATCACTATTTTAACAATTACTTCCAGGTTATTTTAATTTTGTCTTTGACCAATACTTTGTGAATTTCTGCCTTATTCAAAGAGGTGCTTTACAAATGAAAGGGAGTGGAGAAATATTTAAGAGTTTCCTTTCTTAAAATTGTACCAGAGAAAAGACTGCTCACAATTTGTTCCTGAATTCCACCCTATGTTTGAATTAACCACTATTCCAAAGTGGAGGATGAAATCAGGTCTGCACATTGTATAAATACCAGTAGGTATTTATATAGGAATTGTTCCATTGTACGTTCCAATACTTGTGGATCAGCATATGAAACTTGAATTTGATTCTCCAGTAACATCAACCAATAATAATATTCCAGGGATTTTGAGCCAGATTGATCCTTGAACCTTTCTAAATGAGAAAACCAAAGTCCAAGAAAGGAAAAATATATACAAAGTCAAAGCAATTTCATATTTATTTTCTCATCTGTTTATACAAACCATCAAAGTAGAAAGGGCATATATGCAACATGGTATCTGACTACAGATACAGAAATTAAAACTCAGAATGTATTTGATGTTTTTATAGTGATACCTCTAGTCAATGACAGGAATTAGATCACTTGATGCTAATTTAAGGCTCTTTTGACTGCATTGTGCTTTATATAGCAGGGTAAAATGTGATCTTTTTTAAAAGAAAGTTTTTGGGAGAGCAGCAAGATTGATATATCAGATATCTGTTACTTAGTGTCTTTCAACAACAGCTTAAGATTTTGCAGGCGAGCAAGTTAGACTGGACTCAGTTGGGCTGTTTTCCAGTCATGGCTTGGCTCACTCGTGTTATAATCAGCTACTGGTCATCTAGTGGCTCTGCTTCTGGGTATTGGCTGACTGTCAGTCAGCTCCAAGGAAGCAAGTAGGCCACGTGCCTATTAGCAAATAGACTGGTCCAGGGCTGTTTACATGGAAGCTTGACATGGTTCCCAGCAAGACAGCAGAAGCTACAATACTTCCTGAGGCACATTCTCAGAACTGGCACACACTCCTTGGCCACGTAAGTCACAAGGTAAGACTCATGACAAGGAGTGGAGAATTAGGCAAGAAATGGAGAAATAGATTGCACCTCTTGGTAGAAGAAGGAAGTTACATTGCAAAAGAGTGTAAAAGGAAGAAATGGAGCCATCTGTACGACCTACCACAGTTGATTTTAAAAAGTTGAATTAACAAAGCATACACACACATTTACTGTTTTTGTATATATTTTCATTTATGTTTCTCTGTTTTCCTAATTTTTTTATGTTGAAAAAAACCAAAAATTTTTAAGTAAAAATTTAGAGTAGACGATCTTTGGGGATAACCTATATAATGTGAATCAATAAAGTCCAAGAAAACTCTGGAGTGTATCTAGAAAATCTTCCAAATTATGAGGATGCTCATTATCCTCCATAGTCACATGATGGACTGACAATAAATAGCCATTTTTGCACCAAAGAGTATTAAAGTGAGTATGGATGTTCTGAAGGGTTGTGAAATTCCTGATGTGATTTTATGTGTAGAATAGGTGGGTGAGGATTAGTAGATCTGTACCATCTCTCAGAATTATATTAATCTCTTTGACTAATTAGAGATGTGCAAAAAAGGCTCTGAGATAGACTTGGATTTGATACTTCTGCCACTCACAAGTTGGGTAATTTGCCTAACTTACTTTATAAAGCCTTAGTTTTTGCATCTATAAAATGAAAGGTAAACTCTTACTTTATCAGGTTGTTGTAGGATAAAATGAGATTATATAGGAAATGATTTTGTGATCTATAAAGGGTTGTGAAATAGAAGGTATCAACTTCATCTTAACAATCCAACAGTATCAAAGAGCAGTATTTTTCTATAGATCTTTGAGATCATGGCAGAATTACAGATGCAGGGTGGCAGCTTCTAAAATTGTTATTTTTGTACATTTTTCTTGAGGACTGTATCAGTTTGTCTGCTTCCTGAAAATGGGTGTTTCATTTTCTTTAAACTCATTTTTGAACTAGTGTCCCAATCTAAAGACTTAGCTTGTACGTCTTTAATCAAGATTTATATAAATTAAATCATACTCTTCAAGGCAGAGTTCTAAAACATTTCCCCTTGTAGAGTATCTTCCAATTCCAGTCCCATAAGAGAAGTATAAAGGAATTAACTGGGCTGGAGAGGAGTCCCAACAGGTCTTCAGATCAGAATTCCTCTTAAATTCCTCCTCTTAACAAATGTCAAAGCTCACAATCACTCTTTGCAACCACAGTTAAGTAGACAAGACATCTAAGTTCTCTTTAGATGAGAGTTCAGGGAACAGATCTTTATCATGCTGGCTTCTACCCCATACGGAATGGTTTCCTAAGGAATAGGAGCCCAGTTTAAGTGTATTTTTTCATTGGCTTAATATTTCCCCAAAAGTTAATTTGGTGATTGATGGATAAGAGGTAGGTTTGAGAGCAAATCGATCAATACTAACAGCTTAATCTGACTTCAAGTTCTCTCATTTAATGTTTCACCATCTAAATTCCCCAATAATTTTTATTTTTCCTAATTCTCAGTTGAGCACTACAATGGGACAATGATCACTCTTATGGCATTGGATTTGACTATACTTTGATTGATAACACTCCTAACTCCCTTCTTATATTCCTTCCCTCCTTCCCCCACCCTCTTCATAGATATTAAGTGCCTTCAATGTGCCAGGTGTTGGAGTAGGTGAAGGAACACAAGTGACCAACAGAAAAAGTAACTGCATTTCAGGGTTTAGCATGTGGGAGTTTGAAAAATATTAAATAATTATTTAAAGATATGATTAAAAACTGATAAGGGAGGTGAAGGAAAGGTACAAGGGGCTATAAAAGAATATACTAAGGGGAGATAATGTAAATGGGAAGTGAAGTCAGCCAAGACTTCTCTGAGGAAGGGGTCTGTGAGCAAAATCTAGAGAATGAGGAGGAGCTGGTTGATTAACAGTTGTGGTTAAGTGGTTAATCAGAGGGAAGAGTATATGGGAAGAAGCAGCTAAGAGAAGCCACGTGCTGCAGGAGTGCAGAAGGCAAGGAGCAAGGAAGGGTTGACACAGTATTCTGTCTTTATGAATAAGATGGAACAATTGACAGAATGGCAAGGAGATGGGAGCAGATTCTGACTTTGAAATATTATTCTGGGCTGATATTAGGAAATGGTTTGGAGGAGGACAAGAATGGATTCAGGGACCAGTATTAGTCTGAGCAAGTGATGAATGTGAATGGTGGCTTAGAAGTCAGAGGGAACTGGATGAACTAAAAATCTACTTTAGATAGGAAACTAACATGACTTTTTGAAGTATTGGAATCCTAAAGTGATTTTTCTTCAAGCCCTTTCTCTACCCATGATCTACAGTTTTAAGTTCTCTAGAGTTCATCTACTCCCACTGCTGTTATATAAAATCACAATCACCTGCATTGGTCTGTCTCTTTTCTTATCCCCCAGTATCCTAAACAAGAATATCTAAGAATCTCCATGGAAGTGACTAATCTCTTAGCATTATACAACCCACATAAGATTTTTAAATTAGCAGTGATAACACCAAGACAATTCAATATTCAAAAAGGCAAGTGTCTTTTTTAAAATTATATTTTTTCTATCCTTCAGAGTGCTTAAAAATACAACTCCCAAGCTCTAAAACTTATCTCCTGTCAGTAGTAAAATGAGATTACATTAAGAAATGTTTAACCTTCCCACCATCCTCCCAGCCTTTAAAACTATGTGTTTATATAAGACTAAGCTTAAAAAAGTTAATTCCTCCTTGTGGATTTAGTTTCCTCTTAGTCTAGTTTAAAAATCAAGGAAAGGCTTTCCACACCAGGTTCCATTACCAATAATGATCAGCTTCTAAAACACTATGTCCCTTTCCCTGGAGTTTCTTTCTTACCATTGCAACCCAACTCCCCAGAAAACCAGCCTAATATATTTGAACATACAACCCCACAAGAACACAGGCACACACACTTTCCTGAATAGCCACAGCTGAAATTATTAAAAATAACTCATTTCCAGTTTGGTGCTCAATAGAGCAAAGATTTTCCAGAGGAAACCTTCATGGGATGATTTCCTCAAAGACATGAATATAGAGATACTTTTACCTCCATTGGAGGTGGGATGATGTACTGAAGGCTTCCTTCAGCTCTGCTTTGTAATATTTATGCTTTCCCCCTACCCCAACAAGATGTCTTCCATTTTTCTTTGATCATCTCTATGAATTACAACCCTTCTTTAAGGGTCAACCTATCTCAATTCTTCTACATGGTTTCTCCCGCAGTTTTTCTATAGTGTCAAATAATCTTCAATAATTGTTTAATGGGCTTAAATTCTCTTGCCAGTCCAAAAACATTCCTCAAAGACAAAAAATATGTATCCTGTCTATATTCAGTACTGTATCCATCTATGTTCCTAACAAAGAGTAGGAAGTCTAACACTTAAGTGCTCACTTAACTTAAAAAAAAATTTAGGCACTTCCATATCCTACTCAAAATATAAATTCTTAGTGAAACACAAGATATTAGTTTAAGATTGCTGCTTTAACAAATTACCAGAAATTTAGAGGCTTAAAACAACACAAATTTATTACCTCATAGTTCCATAGGTCAGGAGTCTGGCTTGGTTCAGTTGGGTTCTATGCTCTGAGTTTCACGAGGCTGAAATCAAAGTTGTGGCTGGCTAGGGAAACTCTGGGAGGAATCCAATTCCAAACTCATTTAGGCTGTTGGAAGAATTCAGCTCATAGTGGTTGTAGGACAGGGGCCCCTATTTCCCTGCTGACTGTTGGTGGGAAGGTCATGGTCAGTTTCTAGAAGTTGCCCACTTTCCCTCATGGGTCCTCTATCTTCTAAGCCAGGAATGGCACATCAAATCTTTGTTTTGCTTCTCTGACTCTCCTTTCTGCTGCTTCTCTCTTTGGCTTTTTCTCTTTTGTTGAATCTTTTCTAGCCCTCCTTTTCCCCCTCTTTAAAAGTGATAAGATTATATTGAGCCCACCTGGATAATCTAGGATACACTCTATTTTAGGGTCAGCCAATTACATTTGTAGAGTTCCTTCAGGTAATTTTGATGATGAACCAGGTCTGGGAACCAACTTACCACACAATGGGTAAGAGCAGTAGTTAACAAGGGATATATAGAAATAGCTGATGAAAGGCTGTAGTCATAGGTAATGGCCATACACAGTGGAAAATGTTAAATTGATTTCACCAAGTCAGTTTAAATTGACAATAAATATATTTACACCCTCTTCACATACTAAAAATAAAATAAAAGGAAAAATTAAACCTAAGAGACTTAAAGAAATATGATTTTTTTTGTCTTTCTTTTCAGTGTGATTTTCCTGAGGTTTCAGTCAGCTGGATTTAGATCTTTAAACCAGTTCTACACTAACCAAGAGATGAGGAGAATTTAGATAGCAGATTAAAAGGCCACCTGTGTATATTGTCAGGAATCCCCAGAGAAACAGAACCAATAGTGTATACATATAGAAAAACTTACTATAGGGAATGAGGCTATGATTATGGAGACTGACAAGTCCCAAGATCTGCAGTCAGCAAGTTGGGTAGAACCAATGATTTCCACTTCTCATTTAACTCTACATGTCTGAGACCCAGGAGAGCTAATGGTGTAGTTCCACTCCAAATGCTGGCATGCTGGAAACCAGGGGAGAGTTTGAGTTTGAAAGTGGGAAAAAATTGAAGTCCCCACTCAAAGCAGTCAGGCAGGAGAAAATTTTCCCTTACTCATGGGAGGGTCAGACCTTTTGTTTTATTCAGGCCTTCAGCTGATTGGATCGGGCCCATCTGCATTAGGGAGGGCAATCTGCTTCACTCTGTCTACCCATTCAAATGTTAATATCATACAGAGATACTCACAGACACATTCAAAATACTGTTTTACCAAATGTTTGGGCACTTTGTGACCCAGTCAAGTTGACACATAAAATTAACCATCACACTGTGCTAGGCTGAATAGAAGCCTCCAAAGATACAACCTAATCTTTGGAGCTTGTGAATATTACCTTATACAGCAAAGGAAACCTTGAAGATAAGATTAATTTAAGGATTTGGGGATGTACAAATTGTCCTGGATTATCTGGATGGGCCAAATATCACTAACGTTCTTATTAGAAGGAGACAGAAGTAGATTTTACTAGAGAAGAAGGCAATATGACCACTGAAGCAGGATATTGAGTTGCTAGCTTTAAAGATAGAGGAAGGGGCCATGAACCAAGAAATACAATGAATGCAGCTCTAGAAGCTGGAAAAGGAAGGGAAATGGGATTCTCCCCTCAGAGCCAATGGAAGGAGCATAGCCCTGCCAATACCTTGATTTCAGCCCAATGAAATTGATTTTGGACTTCTGTCTTCCAGAACTATAAGAGAATAAATGTATGTTGTTTTAAGCTGCCAAGTTTGTGGTAATTTATTATAGCAGGGATGGGAAACTACTATAGCATCTTACAGAGAAGCATCAGAAAATCATATTATAAATGTTCTTCATTTTATGGAACTATCTTGTTTCATAGTCACTCCTCCACCCTCATCTCCTGCCAACCAATTCCTTCCTATCACAGGTCCATCTGGATGCTAGAGAAAGAAAGGGAAGGGGCTCTTTCTCCTGATGCTTGCATAGTTCAGTGATGCAGTCTCTATGAGGGAAAGAACATGTAACTTTACCTTATCTACCCCATTCAAATAATTTGTCATAATATTTTCATTGTTTTTCCCTTAAAAATACTCAATATTATTTAATTATATATATCAGTTGAGGTCACAACAGGAAACAATTCCAGATGGTCCATGCAACTATACCAAAGGAACTACTTACAGAAATGTGAGGAGAGTTAAGGGAATTTACAAGTAATATCATGGCACTCAGAGGTTAGCAAAAAGTGGGAAGTTGGTGTCAAGCTTGGGGAAATGGGGAAGTCACTGATACCATCACCATGTGAGAGGTAGAGATGAGAAAGATCTGCTGTCTAACAGGAGTTGTATATTGTGGAGAGACATGGCTGCTACCAGAAAACACGGTCTAAGAGAGGCAAGAGAAGAGAAGATGTGTTACAACTTATCTCTTTTCCTCCTTCTGAGATCCTGCTGAGGACTTCCACTGGTCAAACCCAACCAAAACCTAAAGGGCAAAGTAGTCAAGGAGATGGGGTCACTAACCTCTGTCTCTTCGATCTCAAAAAGCAAAGTAGGATTTAAATATGCATCTGGTGCAGTGAATGGAAGAGGATGAAATAACCATTAAACCATAGAAATACAGAATGGTAGAATTAAAAGAACAACAAGTAAAATTGGGCCCAATTCTTTTTTTTATAGATGCGGACCCAGAGGGTCAGTGAGGTCTTGCTTAAGGCCGTGGTTGGAATTTATGCTGCACGGATGCAATGCAATTCTATTCCTAATGCACCAGACATGCTGAATTACATCTATATATGAAGTTGTCTTAATATCAACCTGATTTCTTACCACAAATAGTTAAAATCTACCTTCATTTGTCTCTTGGTCAATTATTCTTCTGAGACTACCAGAGACTTTGAGGTTTCTGAGGTATTTGGAATCAATGGGATGGTGTTTTATTGAATTATGCTACAGGCTTTCAAGCAGTCTTCTCTAAGACTGTGAAGAGAGAAGCGCAGACAGGCAGAGTTTTGTAGACATGTTCATTAGAGACCAAACCACTCTGCTCACTAAGGATTATACCAAGACACAGAGATACAAAGTATGGTGTTCTAGAAACTCAGATTAACCTAATTCTCAATAATTTGGGATGATTTGGAAAACTTTGCTTTATACTGATGCCCAAGCATTAAGGTTTCTGAAAGTTTAGCAAACCATAGGCTTCATTTGTCTGGAATATATTCAGATGTCCTGGCAGAAAAAATAAAATAAAAAGCTGGATCCAGTGGATGTGAGGATTCAAGCTAATTGATCCCTTCTCATCAAATGCAGATGCTTTTTGATCCATATTAGATTTCAGGTCTAATCACCTTAACAGCTCATTGCCTTGCCCTTCTTGAAATGAGGGAAAGCAGGTATTTCACCAGACACTAAGAGGCCTTCTCCTGTCTGTTCATTGTTTTTATGGTTTGAAGAGTATGCAGACAGTATATAAGTCAAGGCCACCCCTTGGGGCAGTCTTCAGTTCAACATGGCATAATGATATTATGATGCCAGTGCTTTAGAATCTGTGCTTGTAAGGACAGTCTCAAGAATGGAAGGCTGTAAAGTCATCAGCAGCTTCAAGACAGAGTAAATTTTTGTACTGTTTTAGAAGCTGCAGAGAGCTTGAGAAGCCAGAGTGGAGGAGAGGACATTAAGAGGGTGAGGAAAGATGTGGGAACGAGAAAGAACAGGCAGAGCTGTGACTTCAGAGGTGAGAATCAATGGATAGATGACCAGAAGGGGAAGACCCAATAAGACTAGTAAGAGCGTGAAATGGCAGGAAACAAGGCCAAATGAAAATTTATGATTTTGGCAGTGACATGACAAAAGCCCTGTTAATGGAAATTAGTCTGCTGTTTGCTGAAATGACTCTAGAAGAGAGCACCAGAAGGGAGGGAGATCAGCTCAGAATCTGTTACAGTAAACCACCCCCTCCAGGTTTACAAACACACAAAGAGGAACCATAAACATTTAATGTTTCTATGTATGTTTCTACCATCCATTTTACATCACACATGAACTCATTTTGTTTAAAAGGCTGCAGAAGGCTCCATGAGTGGTAAGCCCACCATATTAAACATACACACTCTTCTCCAATGCTTGGTCAAAAACAATCAGGTAAATGGGGGGGTCTTCATAAATAGCCTTTAGCCTCCTTATTTTGTTCCCTCTTCTCCTTGAGGTTCCCTCAGTATGATTTCTGCCGCTACCTTCTAGAACACTCTTCAGGAAGACATTGTTCCTGTTCCTGCTTTCAAACTCTAGTTTGAGGGGCACCTGGGTGGCTCAGTCAGTTGGGTGCTGACTGTTGATTTCAGCTCAGGTCATAATGTCACGGTCCTGGGATCAAGCCTGTGTCAGGCTCCGTGCTCAGCAGGGAGTCTACTTGAAGATTCTCTCTCTCCCCCGACCCCTCCTCCTGCTCAAGCTCTCACACTCTCTCTAAAATCAATCAATCAATCAATCAATCAATCAATCTTTAAAAAAAAACAACCTCTACATTGAGCAGGAACATGTGTCCCTTGCTATGTCTCTATGATTACAATTAAAATGAGCTCCAGTATTAGAAAGGTGGGGAAAAACATAAATATAAACTTGACTCAATACCAAAGAATAATAGAAAGAAGACAATTACCACAGGCAGTCAAGGTTGCTAAGTGCAGGTTTCTAATACCAAGGTAACTGAAACCTTGGCTCAGGGGTTGGTATAATGTCTTGGCATCTCTAGTTCCTTGATTGTCAGCTTTTCTCTGACCATCTTTCTTCATATTGTGAGTACATTCTTACATTCCTCTAACAAACCGAAGGAACTCTCTAGGTTCAAAACTAATAGGTCACTGATATACTTCAGTTAGTTTTGGCATCTTACCTGAAGGTCATTGTTAACACTGATACAAGAAATGCTCTGCCTATTTTTTGCTCTGACAATTCATGGGAATCTTCTCTCATCCCATACAAGAAAGAAACCATGATCCTGGAAGACCTAACAAATCTATGCTTTCAAAATCTTAACAAACATTAATATACATGGAAATAAATTGAATATTTAGAGAGTAACTCAAAGGTCTTTATAACACGGACTCTAGTTATTATGTTGAGAAATCCAGAGTCTAACAGTGTTGATGGAACCACTGATCAACTGATCCTGCCTGCACAACATTGTAAGTTTCTTAATGTGGTTGTCGATATGGGCAAAAATGTTAAAGTAAGCATCATGAATGCAATTTGGACGTCTCTTCTAGAAGTATGTCAAAACAAACAAACAAACAAACATGTGTTGGGTCCAATATTATGATAGGTAAGGAGGAGGAAATGGAAGTCAAAAAATGTTAAGTCTGTAAAGAGTTTTCTAGCTAGAGAGGGTAATAAGATAAATATTCATGGAATAATTAAAACAAATACAGAACTGAATATGGCTTAATGGACAACATGGTAGAAGTCTGAAGAAAGAGTAATTATCAAAGAGAGAGAATATTAAATGTTTTTGAATGATACTTTTTTAAAAAATATACTTTTAAGAAGAATCCCTACACTTCATTTATCTCTGGGCATTATATCATATCAACTTAAGAGACCTCAGATTTTTCACAGGATTGAAGCATTTAGCACAGTGCTTTGAAATGAATTGGAAAGATATCTGTTGATCCATTTTTCCAGACTAACCCACTCAGCCGGTAGTGGGTATAGATAATAAGTCTACATTGAGTATCTTTTAGATACTGTACATACTAAAGTATAAAAAAAAAGAAGGGTCACAGCTTCTATTTTTAGTGTCTGAGGATTCTATTCACAGGGTATACTTAGAAAAACACACAGGTTAGTGTATGACTAAACAAGACATGGCATACGAATGCATTTTATAAACGTAAAATACACAAATGCTAGAATTATAAATCTTAAATGGGGTTCTGGAGACTGTAAGTGCCATGGCAGGTGTGGAAAAGAAACTCACTCTTTGTAAGTCAGTGGGTGAGAGAATTCCTTAGACCTCACCATTTCATTACTAGGAGGAAAGGAACAGTTTTATTCTCATTTGCTTGGCATATACAAGGAGCTCAATACATGCTTGATAATATTCTTTGCATTGGAGTTCACTGATAGTGGTGAGAAAGGTTTCTTGAAAGTCTTTTAACACTTGATATTAGCAGGCCTTGGGAGATGAGTAGCATTTAGATATGTGGCAGTTGGGGGTGGGACACCATGGGCAAGAACATAGCATGATGGCATGGTGTGTGAATTGCATGGAATAGTTAGGTAGGGAAGACAGTTTGTCCTAGGAAGTAACAAAGACACTCATTAAACATTTATGGAAATATTTGTTATATTAACTTAGGATGGGTATAGAGAAGTAGAATATAAAATGGCAAAGTGACTAGAGATTAGCATTGTCTACTGTCTCTGACCCAGTTTGTTCAATGTTTGGCTTTCTGATGTTCCACACCCTCTCCTGTCTCCATTTTATTTTTGGCAAACCACTATGGGGAAGGGTCATCCCTGTCGGTGGGTTGGTACCAAGCTGAGATTCCTTCAGTCTTATTTCCAATGACTCTGTCATTCCCTCCAGCCAACTTTCCTTTTGATTTTAAAGTCACTGGTTTCCTTCCCAGGACTTCCCACATCTTAGCTGAAGGGTTCTGGCAACTTGATTTGGATTCAGCCTTGAATTCCTCCCCTCTTTTCTCACAATGAGTTTACTGCCAGAGATGTGCTGGGAGTGAGCCAAGTCCTCTTGGGCTGGAGCACTGCCCTGCTGTCAAAGAAACCTGCTCAAAGTCATCTTCTCCTGCAGGCAACTGGCTCTCCTCTGGAAGGGTGTTATGTTCCATTCATGCTCCCTGTTTTATCCAGCTGTCACACATCCAGACGCTTCCATTCAGACAGGTACATTTTTCTAAGGGAGTCTTGAGTGGAGAACAGGAAGACTGGTAAGTGAGTCATTTGTTCTATGAGTCTCTCCCAGGCACATGGGTGCCTACTTTGCATAGCTTAGACCAAAAGAACATATTCTTTTGGGGCAAATGGGCAGGATTTGTTATGTATAAATATGAACTGCTTCTCTTCCTAAATTGAGGCCCTCAAAAGCTACCCTAGGTCTGGATTTTTCTGTTATTATGACCTCGTTCCCTCTGAACCCTACCATTTTCTAGTTATCCAAAATTGAATGAACCATCTCACCTTAATATGACAGTTTCTCAGTGCAGATAAAATTTGCACCGTCTCCTTCATAGGGTTGTTAGGAGTATGAATGTGTTATCAGAGGCTAAAGTTCTATGCAAACTATGAAAAGCTGTATGTTGATAGCTTTTTCAATGTAAATGCTATAGAGTTAGTAATATAATACACACATTGCATCACTTATTTGATATTAAAAACTCCAACTGCAGAATAATGTTAGTTTACAAGATCCCTGTTTTTTTTTCTCCTACCACTAATATTTGATAATTGTATGAGTGTTTTTTTTCTTCCTATAGAGAGGGCATGTTCATAATTGTATGATTCAGAATTTGCCTTGATTATCCTGATTTCTCCACCTCAACACTGACTTTACTGACAGCCCCAGAAAAGATTCACATTTGTTGAATACCTATCCTGTGAAGCATTATGTTCATGCAATAAAACCATAGTGAATAAGGCACATCTAGCCCCTTCCTTCAAACATCAGTGTGATTGATTCTGGGAAATCCTGTTGTAATCTTCTAAATGTACTCTTTTACCTGGATTACCTCCAACATCTAGCAAGGTTCCATATACAAAGCAGATATAACTGAGCAATGAATCAGTTGACTGGTCTGACATCTTTGCAAATGTCAGACTCTCCACAGTAGGCCAGGCTTCTCAGACATATGAACCTGGGGAGAAAATGGGTAGAGGTGAGTACGGATTGTATGTAGATTGAGCAGTGGTTTAATTGTGTTATGGTAAGTTTGAATGTGGAGCTAATTAGTTTATGTGACAGTAGAATATAGAAACTATATTATAGCTTCACATTTATTTTTATGAAATCAGTTAGCAGCCAAGGAAGCCCACTGAAATGAATAGAAACTAATTGAAAGTAATAGGGAATTACCTGAACATATATTGCCAGTAAATTAAATTAATTGAAGGTAATTGATAGTGACTGAAATTAATAAAAGTAATGGAAACAAATTGTACTTAATTGAAATTTATTGAAATTGAATTAAACTCAATAACTCAAAGCCTATTAAATTTAATAGATTCTAATTGATATTAATTATAGACAATGCTTAATAATAACAGACCATTCTTAAAGGCTTCCAACTGCATTTGTACCATGCTATTGTCTTCAACATGTAAAAATAAATTCTAAGGAGCAAAAAAGGCATTCACAGGAAAAAATACTGCTTTGGAATTTTAGATTTCTCTATGGAGTAGCTGAATTAGAATTTGATGCTGATAACAGTCTTCCCTGAAGACTTGGGCAGATAAAAATGGTTTTACTTCTTTCAGGGAGGAGACTTTTATTAGAGTTTAATGAGAACATTTTACCTGTTAAAACATTAGCTTTGATTTGATGAATACTTGTGCAGTAGATGTTGTATTGAACATCTGCCATCTTTAAAACCTGTGTTGTCAGATTCCTTTACATTTTTTTTTTCTTTTTTCTCTTTCTTGCCTTCAGTTATGAAGGATTCAAAACCCTTAGGGTTTTGTCATAGATGTGTGTTGGAGGATACAAGGACTTGCGTTTTCAGCTACTTCCTCTTCAGCTTTGGGCATCTGGGGAAAAAGATCCCATGCTGGATTCCCTGTTGTGGGATTGTATCAGCTGGTTCCTTCCACTTCAGTGACAGTGACAGTGCCTGCATGTGTTTAGGGATGTTCTCATATGTCACGCTTTTACCAACCTCACTGCTTACTGAGTAGCATTGTTTGGGGAAAATGTAATTTTCTCTCCGAAGAAATGCATCAAATTTATTTTACATGAAATATTTATTAAAATGGTTAGAGGACTATAGATGAGGTTCCCTGTGTGGAGTGGAAATAAATGGCAAATCATTTGGCTTACATCAGGAGAAGCCCAAGATTCAGCATGTAAATCGGTTATTCTCCTTCCAGCTATGTCTCAGAAACATCTTTGTGACATATTGAAAATGCTCCATTCAGGGGAAAGGGCCCAAGGATCAGTATTTTTATTTCAAATCCCCAGGTGTTTACAAGGCAGAGTCAGGGAGAACCACTAGGCTAAACATGGAAGGTTTGCCTTAGGTTTCTGCCTTTTTTTCCTCTTGCCCACATTTGCTTCTCCTCAACCCCCGACCCTCTGGGTAGTTCTTCACTCTTATTTGTTGTAAAATTGCTTGTAAACACTTGAATCATTTTTTTTTTGCTTGTTTCAAATTTTTATTTAAATTCTAGTTAGTTAACATAACAATGTAATCTTGGTTTCAGGAGTAGAATTCAGTGATTCATCACTTACATACAACACCCAGTGCTCATCCCAACAAGTGCCCTCCTTAATGCCCACCCACCTCCTCCATCAACCCTCAGTTCATTCTCTCTATAGTTAAGTCTCTTATGGTTTGCTTCCCTCTCTATTTTATTTCCTTTCCTTATGTTCATCAGTTTTGTTTCTTAAATTCCACATATGAGTAAAATCATATGGTATTTGTCTTTCTCTGACTGAGCATAATACCCTCTGGTTCCATCTACGTCATTGCAGATGGCAAGATTTCATTCTTTTTGATGGCTGAGTAATATCCCATCATATATACACTATATTTTCTTTATCCATTATCAGTCAACGGACATTTGGGCTCTTTCCATAGTTTGGCTATTGTTGATAATGCCGCTATAAATATTGGGCTGCTTGTGCCCCTTCAAATTTGTATTTTTGTATCCTTTGGGTAAATACCTAATAGTGCAATTGCTGCATCGTAGGGTAGCTCTATTTTTAAATTTTTGAGGAATCTCCAAACTGTATACCAGAGTGGCTGCATCAGTTTGCATTCCCATCAACAGTGAAGAAGGGTCCCCTTTCTCCACATCCTCACCACCATCTGTTGTTTCCTGGGTTGTTAATTTTAGTCATCTGACAGGTGTGAGGTGGTATCTCATTGTCGTTTTGACTTGTATTTCCCTGATGATGAGTGATGTGGAGCAAATTTTCATGTGTCTGTTAGCTATCTGGACGTCTTCTTTGGAAAAAATGTCTAATGTCTTCTGCCCATTTCTTAACTGGATTATTTGTTTTTTGGGTGTTGAGTTGTATAAGTTCTTTCTATATTTTGGATACTAACTGTTTATCAGATATGTCACTTGCAAATATCTTCTTCCATCTGGCTGTGTTTTAGTTTTGTTGATTGTTTCCTTCACTGTGCAGAAGCTTTTAACCTTGATGAAGTCCCATTGGTTCATTTTTGCTTTTGTTTCCCTTGCCTCTGGAGACATGGCTAGTAAGAAGTTGCTCTGACCAAGGTCAAAGAGGTTGTTGCCTGTGTTCTCTAGGATTTTGATGGTTTCCTCTCTCACATTTAAGTCTTTCATCAATTTTGAATTTATTTTTGTATATTGTATTAGAAAGTGGTCCAGTTCCATTATTTTGCACATTGCTGTCCAGTTTTCCCAACACCATTTGTTGAAGAGAGTATCTTTTTCCTCCTTTGCTGATTAGTTGACCATATAGTTGTGGGTGTGACACTTGATTCATTTCAAGGAAAAGAAGCTCATAAAAATCTAGAATAAGATTACTCTCAAAGGAAATTGAACACAGATCCAAATTTCATGAGAATTTTATGAGTAAGTGGGATGGGATAAAAGCTTCAAGGTCCTGGAAATCTTTGATACAGCCATGGTCAGATACACAGTGACTTCACTGGCTGTAGGATTCCTTCTTACCCACACTTCATTGCAACCCATTCTGTATGGAAGGAACCCATGCATACAGGAAGTCACGCTGGCTCCTCTGTAAGGCATTTGTAATTCCATAAGTCTTTCTTTTGGTACGGAAATGCCAGCAAATATTTTCACAATATATGTGTATGATTTAACCAGTATCTCTGGGTTTTCTAAGAATCATAAATGTTAAAAAAAAATCTCTAACTCTCCAGTACAAATGTACACATTTTAAATAAATAATTCATTAAGACATTGGGTACAAAGTTGGGGGAAGGAACAAGATGGTGGAGGAGTAGGAGACCTAAATTTCATCTGGCCCCAGGAATTCAGCTAGATAGGGATCAAACCATTCTGAACACCTACGAACTCAACAGAAGAGTGAAGAAAAGAATAGCAGCAACTCTCTGAACAGAAAAGCAACCACTTTCTGGAAGGTAGGACGTGTGGAGAAATGAATCCGAGGCAATATTCGGGAAGATAGACGGTGGGGGGGGGGGCTCCGTCAGCTGCTACTGGCAAGTGATAGAGCAGCAGAGCACAAAATTGGAACTTTTAGAAGTCAGCTCCGCTGAGGGACGTCGCTCCAGTGGCTAAGCGGGGGCTGGAACCCTCACTGAGACAATGTGGACTCAGGACCCTCGGGGTCACAGAAAGACCAGGGGTGCCTGAGTGTGGCAGAGCTCCAGGTATCGGAGCAGGGAAGCAGGCTGCAGTGACAGAGCTGAGGAGTGATCCTCAGCACAATCGGGCCACTGCTCTTCCAGCAGGGACCCAACAAGTGGCAGATCCGGGGAGACTCCCCTTCCTCCCCCGGGAGGAGCGGTGTGGGAGTGCACCGCAGGAATCTGCTGGGTTTGGAGACTCTAAACCGGGTCGTGTGCCAGAGATAGAAACGCTTGGTCACAGGCGGGTGAGCACAGAATGCGGTCAGAGAACAGGGAGACGGGAGTGATTGACTGCTTTTCTTTGGGGCTCACTGAGGAGTGGGGCTCTGAGTTCTCAGCTCCTCCAGGGTGGAGATTGGGAGGCCGCCATTTTCACTCTCATCCTCCAAAGTCCAATGGAAAGCTTGCAGGGAACAAAAGCGCCTGAGAGCAAACCCGAGCAGATTACTTAGCCTGGACCCCAGCAAGGGCAGGGCAATTCCTCCTCCAGCAAAGACATTTGGGAACCATGGCAACAGGCCCTTTCCCCAGAAGATCAGCAAGAACAGCCAGCCAAGACCAAGTTTACCAATCAATAAGAATGGCAGAACTCCAGCACTAGAGGCATACTGCACATAGAATTCATGGGTTTTTTTCCCATGATTCTTTAGTCTTTCAAAGTTAATTTTTTAAATTTTTTTTCTTTTTTTTTTGAATTTTCTTTTTTCCTTTTTCAACCAACATCAAACCCTTTTTTAAAAAACCTTTTTTGTTTTACATTTTTAGAGTCATATTCTATCACTTCATAGTAGTTAACCTTATTTTTGGTGTATATACATAAATTGTTCTCTCTTTAAAATTTTAGGATACAGTTTCTTCTAACAGACCAAAATATACCCTAAATCTCTAGTGTATGGCTTTGTTCTAGTCTCCTGCCTGATCACATTCTCTCCCCCACCTCTTATTTAAATCCTCTTCTTTCTTTTTTCAACCAACTTCTTATCTTATCAGTTCCTTTTATAAAATCTTTTATAATTTTCATCTTTACAGTCATATTCCATCCCTTCATTGTATTTACCCTTATTTTTGTACATATATAAGTTTTTCATTCTTTAAAATTTTAGGAGGCACTTTCTTCTACCAGACCAAAATACAGCCAAAATCTAGTGTGTGGCACTGATCTATGCACCAGCCTGATCATATTTGATCACATTCTGTTTTTTGTTTATCTTTTTTTCCTTTTTCCTTTCTTTCCCTTTATTTTCCCCCAGTTTCAGGTCTCTTCTGATTTGTTTAGTGTATAATTTTCTGGGGTCATTGTTATCTTGTTAGCATATTGTTCTCTCATTCGTCTATTCTCCTCTGGACAAAATGACAAGACAGAAATAATAACCTCAAAAAAAAAGAACAAGAGGCAGTACTGACTACCAGGGACCTAATCAGTATGGACATTAGTAAGACGTCGGAACTAGAGTTGAGAATGACAATTTTAAAGATACTAGCTGGGCTTGAAAAAAGCATGGACGATATTAGAGAAACCTTTTCTGGAGAAATAAAAGAACTAAAATCTAACCAAGTTGAAATCAAAAAAGTTATTAATGAGGTGCAATAAAAAATGGAGGCTCTAACTGCTAGGATAAATGAGGCAGAAGAGAGAATTAGTGATATAGAAGACCAAATGATGGAAAATAAAGAAGTTGAGAAAAAGAGAGATAAACAACTACTAGATCATGAAGGCAGAATTTGAGAAATAAGTGATACCATAAGATGAAATATTATTAGAATAATTGGGATCCCAGAAGAAGAAGAAAGAGAGAGGGGGGCAGAAGGTATATTGGAGCAAATAATAGCAGAGAACTTCCCTAATTTGGGGAAGGAAACAGGCATCAAAATCCAGGAGGCACAGAGAACCCCCATCAAAATCAATAAAAATAGCTCAACACCCCAACATTTAATAGTAAAACGTACGAGTCTCACAGACAAAGAGAAAATCCAGAAAGCAGCTTGGGAGAAGAGATCTGTAACCTACAATGGTAGAAACATTAGACTGGCAACAGACCTATCCACAAAGACCTGGCAGGCCAGAAAGGACTGGCATGATATATTCAGAGCACTAAATGAGAAGAATATGCAGCCAAGAATATTATATCCAGCTAGGCTGTCACTGAAAATAGAAGGAGAGATAAAAAGCTTCCAGAACAAGGAAAAACTAAAGGAATTTGCAAACACGAAACCAGTCCTACAAGAAATATTGAAAGGGGTCCTCTAAGCAAAGAGAGAGCTTAAAAGTAACATAGACCAGAGAGAAGCACAGACAATGTACAGTAACAGTCACTTTACAGGCTATACAATGGCACTAAATTCATATCTTTCAATAGTTACCCTGAATGTAAATGCACTAAACCCCCAATCAAAAGACACAGGGTATCAGATTAGATGAAAAAATAAGACCCATTGATATGCTGTCTGCAAGAGACTCATTTTAGACCGAAAGACACCCCCAGATTGAAAGTGAGGGGGTGGAAAACAATTTACCATGCTAATGGACACCAAAAGAAAGCTGGGGTAGCAATACTTATATCAGACAAATTAGATTTTAAGCCAAAGAGTGTAATAAGAGATGAGGAAGAACACTATATCCTACTTCAAGGGTCTATCCAACAAGAAGATCTAACAATTGTAAATATCTATGCCCCTAACATGGGAGCAGCCAATTATATAAGGCAATAAATAACAAAAGCAAAGAAACACATTGACAACAATACAATAATAGTGGGGGACTTTAACACCCTCCTCACTGAAATGGACAGATCATCTAAGCAAAAGATCCACAAGGAATTAAAGACTTTTTTTTAAGATTTTATTTATTTATTTATTTATTTGACAGAGAAAGACACAGAGAGAGAGGGAACACAAGCAGGGGGAGTAGGAGAGGGAGAAGCAGGCTTCCTGCCGAGTAGGGAGCCTGATGCGGGGCTCGATCCCAGGGCCCTGGGATCATGACCTGAGCCAAAGGCAGACGCTTAACGACTGAGCCACCCAGGAGCCCCAGAAATAAAGACTTTAAATGACACACTGGACCAAATGAACTTCACAGACATATTCAGAACGTTCCATCCCAAAGCAACAGAATACACATTCTTCTCCAGTGCCCATGGAACATTCTCCAGAATAGATCACATCCTAAGTCACAAATCAGGTCTCAACCAGTACCAAAAGATTGGGATTATTCCCTGCATATTTTCAGACCACAATGCTTTGAAACTAGAACTCAATCACAAGAGGAAAGTTGGGAAGAACTCAAATACATGCAGGCTAAAGAGCATCCTACTAAAGAATGAACGGGTCAACCAGGAAATTAAAGAAGAATTAAAAAAATTCATGGAAACAAATGAAAATGAAAACACAGCTGTTCAAAATCTTTGGGATGCAGCAAAGGCAGTCCTAAGAGGAAAGTATATAGCAATACAAGCCTTTCTCAAGAAACAAGAAAGGTCTCAAATACACAACCTAACCCTACACCTAAAGGAGCTAGAGAAAAAACAGCAAATAAAGCCTAAACCCAGCAGGAGAAGAGAAATAATAAAGATCAGAGCAGAAATCAATGAAATAGAAACCAAAAAGAACAGTAGAACACATCAATGAAACTAGGAGCTTGTTCCTTGAAAGAATGAACAAGATTGATAAACCCCTGGCCAGACTTATCAAAAAGAAAAGAGAAATGATGCAAATAAATAAAATCACGAATGAATGAGGAGAGATCACAACCAACACCAAAGAAATACAAACAATGATGAGAACATATTATGAGCAACTCTATGCCAGCAAATTAGATAATCTGGAAGAAACAGATGCATTCCTAGAGATATATAAACTACCAAAACTGAACCAGGAAGAAATAGAAAACCTGAACAGACCTATAACCACTAAGGAAATTGAAGCAGTCATCAAAAATCTCCGAACAAATGAAAGCCCAGGGCCAAATGGCTTCCCAGGGGAATTCTACCAAACATTCAAGAAGAATTAATACCTCTTCTTCTGAAACTCTTCCAAAAAATAGAAATGGAAGGAAAACTCCCAAACTCGTTTTATGAGGCCACCATTACCTAGATCCCCAAACCAGACAAAGACCCCATCAAAAAGGAGAATTACAGACCAATATCCTTGATGAACATGGATGCAAAAATTCTCACCAAATTACTAGCCAATAGGATCCAACAGTCCATTAAAAGGATTATTCACCATGACCAAGTGGGATTTATCCCTGGGCTACAAGGTTGGTTCAACATCCGCAAATCAATCAATGTGATACAATACTTTAATAAAAGAAAGAACAAGAACCATATGATCCTCTCAATAGATGCAGAAAAAGCATTTGACAAAGTACAGCCTCTTTTCTTGATCAAAACTCTTCAGAGTATAGGATAGAGGGTACATACCTCAATATCATAAAAGCCATCTATGAAAAACACACAGCGAATATCATTCTCAATGGGGAAAAAACTGAGCGCTTTTCCCCTAAGGTCAGGAACGCGGCAGGGATGTCCACTATCACCACTGCTATTCAACATAGTATTAGAAGTCCTAGCCACAGCAATCAGACAACAAAAAGAAATAAAAGGCATCCGAATCAGCAAAGAAGTCAAACTCTCACTCTTTGCAGAGGATATGATACTTTATTTGGAAAACCCAAAGGACTCCACCCCAAAACTGCTAGAACTCATACAGGAATTCAGTAAAGTGGCAGGATATAAAAATCAATGCACAGAAATCAGTGGCATTCCTATATACCAACAACAAGACAGAAGAAAGAGAAATGAAGGAGTCAATTCCATTTACAATTGCACCCAAAAACATAAGATACCTAGGAATAAATCTAACCAAAGAGGCAAAGGATCTGCACTCAGAAAACTATAAAATACTTATGAAAGAAATTTAGGAAGACACAAAAAAAATGGAAAAACACTCCATGGTCATGGATTGGAAGAATAAATATTGTGAAGATGTCAATGCTACCTAGAACAATCTACACATTCAATGCAATCCCCATCAAAATACCATCCACTTTTTTCAAAGAAATGGAACAAATAATGCTAAAATTTGTATGGAACCAGAAGAGACCCCGAATAGCCAGAGGAATCTTGAAAAAGAAAAGCAAAGCCAGTGGCATCACAATTCCGGACTTCCAGCTCTATTACAAAGCTGTAATAATCAAGACAGTATGGTACTGGTACAAAAACAGACACATAGATCAATGGAACAGAATAGAGAGCCCAGAAATTGACTCTCAACTCTATGGTCAACTAATCTTTGACAAAGCAGGAAAGAATGTCCAATGGAGAAAAGACAGTCTCTTCAACACATGGTGTTGGGAAAATTGGACAGACACATGCAGAAGAATGAAACTGGACCATTTCCTTACACCACACACAAAAATAGACTCAAAATGGTTGAAAGACCTAAATGGGAGACAAGAGTACATCAAAATTCTAAAGAAGATCACAGGCAGCAACCTCTTTGACTTCAGCCGCAGCAGCTTCTTCCTAGAAACATCGCCAAAGGCAAGGGAAGCAAGGGCAAAAATGAACTATTGGGACCTCATCAAGATAAAAAGCTTTTGCACAGCAAAAGAAACAGTCTACAAAACCAAAGACAACCAACAGAATAGGAGAAGATATTTGCAAATGACATATCAGATAAAGGGCTAGTATTCAAAATCTATAAAAAACTTATCAAACTCAACACCCAAAGGACAAATGATCCAATTAAGAAATGGGGAGAAGACATGAATAGACGTATCTGCAAAGAAGATATCCAAATGGCCAACAAACACATGAAAAAGTGCTCAACATGGCTCGGCATCAGGGAAATCCAAATCAAAACCTCAACAAGATACCACCTCACACCAGTCAGGAAAAGATAGATGTTGGTGGGGATGCAGAGAAAGGGGAAACCCTCCTACACTGTTGGTGGGAATGGAAGCTGGTGCAGCCACTCTGCAAAACAGTATGGAGGTTCCTCAAAAAGTTGAAAATAGAGCTACCATATGACCCAGCAATTGCACTACTGGGTATTTATCCCAAAGATACAAATGTAGGGCTCTGAAGTGGTATGTGCACCCCGATGTTTACAGCAGCAATGTCCACAATAGCCAAACTGTGGAAATAGCCAAGATGTCCATCAACAGATGAATGGATAAAGAAGAAGTGGTATATATACACAATGGAATATTATGCAGCCATCAAAAGGAATGGAATCTTGCCATTTGCAAGGATGTGGATGGAACTAGAGGGTATTATCCTGAGCAAAATAAGTCAATCAGAGAAAGACATGTATCATATGATCTCATTGATGTGAGGAATTTTTAATCTCAGGAAACAACCTGAGGGTTGCTGGAGTGCTGGGGGTGGGAGTGATTGGTAGCTGGGTGATAGACATTGGGGAGGATATGTGCTATGGTGAGTACTGTGAATTGTGTAAGACTGTTGAATCACAGACCTGTACCCTGAAACAAATAATACATTATATGTTTAAAAAAAAAAAAGACGAAGAAGATAGCAGGAAGGGAAAAATGAAGGGGGGGAAATCGGAGGGGGAGACGAACCATGAGAGACTATGGACTCTAAGAAACAATCTCTGCGGGTTCTAGAGGGGAGGTGGGTGGGCGGATGGGTTAGTCTGGTGATGGGTATTAAAGAGGGCACATACTGAATTGAGCACTGGGTGTTATATGCACACAATGAATCATGGAACACTATATCAAAAACTAATGATGTAATGTATGGTGCTTAACATAACATAATTAAAAAAGTAAAAATAAAAAAAGACTGGGTACCAAGTCATAACAGGAATTGTGGCTGGGCGTCTGTTTAAACATCCAGCCCTAGAGATGTTGTCTAATCTTTAGTTAGTACAATTACAGTGAAAACTTTACAATCCATTACCAATATCTAATTTTGCATATATATTTAATAAGGCAAAATAATAAACCCCCAAATTAAAAGGAATTTAATCAGTAAACTAAGCCAAATGCTAATAAATGTAATAAAAATATTCAAATATTTAAAATTCCCCTGAATGGACACCTGAAATCTTCCTTGATGTTTATATCACAATGAGATTTCTGTACTTTCTCCTCTCTCCTATCATCTTTCAGGGGGTAAAGAAGAAGGATGATTGGATGTATTTCCTATCTAGCAGAAATTCAGAAAATTCTTTTCTGGCTCTTGAATCTTAAGGAGTATTATCCTAGAGGGGACTAGATTTTGGATTGTACTTTCAGAGCACTCTGGCTTCTGGAAGTGTGGAACTGTGCAACTTCTAGTACTCTTCCTTGTGGGAAAAAAAGACTGAGCTGCTGGAGGTTACCAAGAAAAAAAATAAGGCCTGAAATAGACATTGATATTTGGTTTACTGCTGTATTTCTCACTATTTATCAGGCTATTATTTACAAAGAGGGAAAATTTTAGCATATTCTAACGTATATTATGTTCTTAGCCATTTTTTTAAAGATTTTTTTTATTTATTTATTCATGAGAGACAGAGAGAGAGAGAGAGGCAGAGGGAGAAGCAGGCTCCCAAAGAGCAGGGAGTCCGATGTGGGACTCGACCCCAGGACTCCGGGATCGTGACCCGAGCCGAAGGCAGACGCTCAACCATCTGAGCCACCCAGGCGCCCTCTTAGCCATTTTTTAATCAAGCAACTTATGTGATATTTTTGTTCCTTGATTATTGTCCTATTATTTGTGTACTTGTAACCTTAATTATAATAAGTCTTTAGAGACTTTATTGCATTCCAAAATATTGCATGTCATTTTAATTAATTCCATTTACTTAAAAAGTGTTTGTTGAAAAATTTAGTTTTGTTTTAGCCTTAATTGGAGATGATCTAGGACTATCTTCTGCCCTTCTTTCCCATTATCCTGGTTAACAAAGAGTTGGAATGCTGGCTAAGTAGGTAGATAGATGGGATGGATAGATAGATGATAGGTAGATAGGCAGAATTTCAAATAAATAAGGATGTGCATTAATCCCTGAGAACTCCAAGTAACAAACATTTCAATTAAATTTAAGAATGTTAGCAAGGGTTTCTGTTTAAGATATCATGGGTAACTAGTTAACTGAGTCATCTTCACTCTCAAAACAATTAAAATTTTTGGATGAACTGCTTATCCATGAGCTGGCTAAAAAGTAAGAAAATTTTAGGAGCGCACAAAAAAATAAGTATTGCAAATCTGAAAGAGTGAAGTACTTGCTTAACATGAACCCTGGTGCAAGTGAGCTTTGGTCTTTGTTCCATGGAGCACCCCAGACAAAGGCTAAGCACAACGGGTAGGGATAAAATAGAAGATCCCTGTATTAAGCTGAGACCACCAGTGGCCACAACCTCATTGTAAGTGTGTACAGGAAATAAATCTTAGACCTAAGTAAGCATCTTCATATTTCTCATAAAACTTAGCACTTTGTCTTACATATTATGAATACTTAATGTATTTTTGGAATGATCATTTCTCTTATTACAGCTTACAGAAGGTGGTTCTCCCCTCTGCCCCCAACCAAATACAGTCTACTAAGTATCTTAATGTTCCGGAAATGTGTACAGTCATGTAATCATGATAAAAGATCTCTTACTGGAATCTGAAGGGAAGAAAAGAATTTATCCTTCAGAATTCTCCTTTTAGAAATTAAGCTTGTATGGGATGCCTGGGTGGCTCAGTCGGTTAAGCATCTGCCTTCGGCTCAGGTCATGATCCCAGGGTCCTGGGATCGAGTCCCCCATCGGGCTCCTTGCTCAGCAGGGAGCCTGCTTCTCCCTTTGCCTGATGGTCCCCCTACTTGTGCTCTCTTGCTCTCTCTCTCTGATGAATAAATAAATAAAATCTTTTAAAAAAAGAAAAAATTACGCTTGTAAAAAAACACTGATACAGATTTAATTTACCCATTTATTTATTCAGTAATCCAAGGAAGTCAGATCCAGCTGGATTTCTTTGTTCAACATTTTTCACAAAACCATTGCCCTGGGATAGCCATCCTTTCCTGAGAGTCAGCCCCACTGCATCAATTAAGTATTATGATCTGGATTCTGTACTACAGATATCCTGGAAGTTTTTGTGTAGATTGTTCACCACTCAATCACCACAGCATATTCTAGACTTTCATTTCCCTTTCTTCAGCAAGTGACAATGTTGACATTCCACCCCCTTCTTAAACCTTCTTCTCATTTCAGTAGGGCAATCCTTGTTCTAATTACCCCTTTCAAAATATCCTCCATTCCAACTCTGTCCTCATTTCTTTGGCCTCTAAAATGGGGAATTAATAATTTTAAGACCTTTATGGACCTTTATCCCAGTTTCACTTAGAGTATTTAACATGATATACATAGCAGCACATATTCTTTATTCAATGCATAAATGAAAAAGTACCTTTTCTTGCCCCTAATATGAGGGTCCACAGTTAATTTTACACCATTTATTAACCTTTGCATCTGACTCTATTGTGCAGAAATCCATCATTAAAAAATATAATGCCAGTAATGCACCCTATGACACATTCCTGAGTTGTCTTGGTTGTAAATTCTCAGAATTTATAGCTGGCTTGTGATTCTCTTTTTATAATAATCCTTAGTGGAGAGGCTTCTGGTAGTGTACAGTAAACTTTCAGTTTTTATATCATCCACTCATCAGAAAGTAGAGGCTTAGGACCATAACACACAACTATATTTACTTGGGTGATGATACCATTAATCTGTTTTAAATGAAATGTCATACTGAAGTCAAAACTATATATTTTCCTATCCTCTATCTACCAATTTTGTAAATTGTGATTCAAGGAAATATAATTATCTCCTTTATAAAGTCTGGTTCTCCATTCCCTCACTATGAAATGGAGTGTAGGTTCCCCATTGTGTCTTTTACATATGTTTATCACACACCTGAAACAATTTAGTTCTCTTCTTAATTTGCCATTTTTTCTTCAACTAGAAGCAGTACAAGTATATGTGGCTAAAATATGAGTTCCAGATCCACATGGGTCAGTTCAAAGTCCCATCTTTGACTTGTGGGTTTTGCAACCTTGAACACATTACTTCAACTCTCTCTACCTCAATTTCTTCACCTTTGAAATGAAGATAATAATACCTATGGCATAGACTTGTTGTGAAAATTAGATGAATTTATTCATGTAAAGAATTTTACATGCAGTGAGAACTAAAAATAAAAGAGAAATAAATAGGATGTTGATCTTCTTGAGGGCAAGGGCAATGTCTAATTTCCTACTGTGTTCTCAGCACCTAGTTCAAGACCCAAATACACCAGAAATGAAATCTCATCACAGCTGAAACTCTTCAATCACAGAGATTTAATGAATCTCCCTTGTTCATGATTCCCTGCGCTCCAATTTCTTTCTTTTTTCACTGTTCAATGAACCCATACTTTATACATAATAGATAAGTATGATTTTGAGTGATATCACATGATGCCAAATCCACATATCTGAATCTAGATGACACTTAAATAAGTCAACTCAATAAAGCTCCTGAATTTTTATGTGATTTTAGACATTGAAATTTTATAAAGTATTCCAAACAAAAATAGTGCAGTACAACATTTACCTTCTTATCAGGTGTGTTGGTGTCACAGAACATGCCTCCAGAAGGAAGTCGTCAGTCAACAGCTAGATATTTCTGTCTATCCAGATGTTTCAGATTATTTGATTGAAAGCCTGTGTTTAACAGAATTTCCATTTTTTATCTGAATATTTTTTTTGTTACAGAAGGTTCTAGCTTTTGCTGATTAAAATACTTTTGTGATAAGGTTTAAAAGTTAATTCCAATAATTTGTCTTAGGTTTAATTATTCTATCTTGTCTCTCTGAAGAATATTCTTCAGAAAATAACCTTAATGCAATTTTTTGGAAATATTTATTTTCAATTCTTATAGATCAGAAAATTCTTAAATTGGTTTAGTTATAAAAGACTTGGTTGAGTTCTCCCAGAGCATTCAGGATGTAGATGTGACCCCAGGCTGGTTGATATTTGCTTTACTCATTCTTTACTTTCTTTCAGCCTGGAAATTCACTTTAACCACAACTGAAACATGGTTTCCTCAGATTTGGTGGGATAATTTAAAAACACCTCTTTGTTTTCCATTTTGGTGCCACCAGGCAAGAAATGTCAATAGCAGCCTGACTGATGAGTCCACACCTTACCAGCTAGCAAGAGAATAAAAAGCTTGATGCACTGAGCCAGCTAGAAATTAGTAGCTCCATCAAACCACTTTCTTAACATTTAAAGCATGCTAAAAATGTAATGCATTTCTAAGCCCAATCTGGCTTTACAAAATGACTTAGAGTGGCCTACTTGCTTTCTGAAGAGACAGGTTAACTTCTACGAATAGTTCAGCTCATTTGAAACTGCTGTTCAAATATTTTAAACTGCCACATCACATCCTCATATGAAATACACTTTTGCCCTTTCCTATAAATTTTGTTGAGCAGAATACAACATTATTCATTGGGTTTCTCTCTTTCTCTCTCTCTCTCTTCTTGAGATAATCACATCCTTAGGGCATTATAAGGGAAGACATGTATCCAAGCTCCTATAATCCCCAGGAGTGTGATTGCCTTGTGGTAATTATACCCTCCTTCCAAGATGTCTTATACTATTATTATGGTGCCTTATTGCTCAAATACGACAGAGATATCTGATAATATAATTACTTCACCTTATTCATGCTTTAATAAATAATGTAGGAAGGATGGCTTCTGTAGTGAGCTTGTCTAAAGAGGCTAAGCATCCAAAGGGAAAGGATTTGTGATACAGCTAATATTAATTTGAAGAGCTGAAGGTAAGCAACAGAAACATTAACATCAGATATTTTGCCATGAATGATTAAACAAAACACATAAGCCTGGGTATATCAAAGCACAGTTCCCCCTCCAGCCACTTGGAGAACAGATTGCCCATCCAAGTGCGAACATTTGGCACTTATGTGTCTTTTGAGGCATGAAGAGATGCCTGAGATTTGTTGTTTCTCTATTCCTGGACTTGCCCCTGCCCCTGCATCTAACATAATTGTTACAAAGGTGAATCAATATGTGTTTGAAACATCAGCTATTACACAAAGAATGAGCTTCCCATGGTCATTGATCTAATAACATCTAATGATTATTTCTTTCACTCTCTTGAAGATTCTCTGCTTTTCCCTTTAGCTTTTTATATATCCAAGGATTGTATTGATAAATGCTTGGCAGACAATTCTGATTATTTAATTAAGGAACATTCTTCAGAATATAGCCACATTGAAGACTTCTATTAAATAAAGAATAATCTAAGCAGCCTTGAATTCTGTCCGCTCAGACATACACACACACACACACACACACACACACACACACACACACACACGCACAGAAATAGTACCTGGATCAGAGGCTTCATGGGGACAGTACAAGAAATGAATATGGCAGTGTGGAATGGGACAGGGACCTTGCACTGAACACTGTGTTAGGTGCGGTGCTCTCCGAATTGAGGACAGCATCTGCCACAAAATCAGTATTCAAAGGCTGTGGAATAAATGGACTAATTAATGAAGGCAGCCAAGTCAGCTAGAGAACTGAGGAAACTAAATACTAAGTCATTTAGAAAAAGATTAAATGAATTCACAAAAAAAGACATAGTAAATACCCAAAAATGTTAAATGGTATTATTAGACTATTTTCTTTTCTTTTTAGTTTTTATTTATTTATCTGAGAGAGAAAGAGAGAGAGTGAGAGACAGAGAGACTGAGTGGGGGAGAGGCAGAGGGAGAGGCAGAGAATCTCAAGAAGAGTCTGTGCTGAGTGCAGAGCCCAACTTGGTGCTCCATCTCACAATCCTGAGATCATGACCTGAGCCAAAACTAAGAGTTGGATGCCTAACTGGCAGAGCCCCCCAGGTGCCCCTAGATTATATCATTGCTCAGTCTGTTATATTGTGATTGACTAAGCATTTTTCCAACAGAAAATACAGAGGAAATCCAAATATACTGCAAAATGGAGTTGCAAGGGGGAGAGAAAAGGGGAAAAAAGTAAGATGGAAACAAGTACTATATAATGAAGAATATTTATAAGCAGCTTTGGCAGCCTATATATTAAAGATGAAAATATTGAGCTCTCCATTCTCTTATGCAGCTGAAGGCAGAATACAGTACTTGACTACCTACTATGTAACAGGCATAGTGCTAGACCTTGATTTATACAAAAAAGAACATGACACAGTGCCCATCCAGAGTCAGTGTCTATTCCATTAAGAGAAAAGTCCTGCCTCCTCCATGATAGATGCATTCTAATGTAACCAGTCTGCCACTTACCTAGGAATAGTGCCACTTCAGGGACTAAGTGTTGGTTTCTGTTGCTGTCAGTTTGAATACTCAGCAATGTCTGAGTAGCAATGGATGTAGAGAGGTCAGCCTTGGTGGGTGGAAGTAAATGTTCTGAGACCATGCATAGCCTCCATCCCTACCACCACAGTCATTTTGTTCATGAGCCAATTGGACAATGATATAAGAGGCTGGGGAAAGAAGCTGACTGGGATCTCAGAATAGGTTATTCTATCCACTTCATTATTAAAACCATCCCCTGCTGGGGCTACCCTTTCATGAGCATTCACATGGGACAGAAATTTCTTCATATTATTTCCTATTCAAAGAGATCTATTCACACAACTTTTCCCAAGTCCTCCTTGTCAATAATTTATTTATTGTCTTTTTTCAAGTCCCTTAGCAGTCAGCCAAATCATTGGCCACAGAATACATGTTGATGTAGAGTCATACCTATGGTCTTTTCTTCCTCCAAGAAAAATAAACCTCAGGTGCATTGTTGAAAGATCTGTCAACTGAGGGGATTTTCCTTCACCAGTATCCTTTAGGGATGTCCAGAAAGTGGTTGCAGTGATATAGCTGTCCATTTTTAGATAGTGTTTTAGTAGTGTGCAGAACCATCTATAAACTAGCATCTAGTTTCCTATTTCTCCATCAGTTATTCATAGGGAACTCCCTATATGGTCATAAGTATAGGTTTGGAGAGAGACATTAATGCAGCAGAAGTAGAGGTCACGGGCATTTGGGTCATTTCCTCATGCAATTTACTTGTGCCTTCAGTGCTTGCTTAAGCTCAACTTATATATACCATTTCTATTTGATGATGGAGTGCTGCTGTGCATGCCCATCGTTATGGCTTACTGGGTCAGACCACATGTAATTCACGTTGGGCAGTTCAGTTCATATGGTAACTTGGTGGTCCATGGTTAAGTGTTCAGTCTGTAGTAAGCTCTAATAGTAAGCCAAAAGCTCCTTCGGAAAAGGAAAATAGTTATCCACCCAAGATAACAGAATGGAGTCTGAGATATAATTTATCTTTAGGGCCCTGCAAAGGCTCCAAACATCATACCTATCTGCCACTGGCAATTCAAGCACCACTGGATCTGCTAAGTCATATGGCCTAAGTGGCAGAGCCATTTTAGGGAGGCCTGGCCTTGTAGAGCCTTCTTTTATTCTGGGCATATTCAGAACTTGCAGTTTTTCAAATCACTCACAAAAGTGGCCTCACAAATCCAAAGAGTCCCACTATGTGATGTTTCTCTCTTTTTAGAAGTTGAGGCAGGTCTTTCTTATCCTTAAAGCTCTTATTCTACAGGTCAGAGAGCCTATGTGGGATTATGTCAGTTGTTGGGTATATATATTCCAATTATGCATTGGAACTGGGGGAATTGTTTTCCTTTCCCCAAAACATAATCACTTTGGTAAATGACAGTAAACTTCTTTGGGGAAAGATCTTACTTTCATAAGATCAACAGTATATATTTTTGTCAATATAGCAGGGTCCTTCCTTGAGGGGATCTGGCCCCTCCTTCCTTCTAGGAGTTCTATTTGTTTAAACTTTCTCAAGTCTGAGAATTGATTGAGGGTCAGTGACTCTCTGTTTCAGTAATTCAAATTGAATTCACAACCTAGAACCCTTTCTCTTAGATAGATCAGGTAGGAATAAATTGGCTATTTATTTCTTTGCTTGGGACACCATGATCAACCAGCCAAATGCTGTAAGTTTCTGCAAGTCAGACTATTCTGATTACTTGCTTTGAGCCTGGCGTCCATTACAGTAGCCACATCTACCTTGTCTTTGGCAATTATGTGCTACTACTGGGCCCCTGCCACCCTGGGATCCAATTATCCCCATTCCATTTAGGAACCCCCATTAGATGGTAGCTGTCCCGCTATAATTTCTGACCTACAGAGAAATGCATTCATAGAGATCTTCAAAGATGTGGGGCTCCCATGGGGCACCTGGCTGGCTCAGTCGGTGGGGCATGTGACCCTTGGTCTCAGGGTTGTGAGTCAAGCCCCACATTGGGTGTAGAGATTACTTAAAAATAAAATCTTTAAAAAAAAAGATGTGAGTCTTCCTCCACAAATTCATTTCTCATAGTGGTGAAACATATGTCCTCTGAACCCTCCCAGGGTTGATAAGTGGATCTTACATGATAAATCTACTCTAATATTCCAATCTCCCCAAGGTTTTGGATACCTCCCTCTATAACATAACAAAGAACTTCTAGCATTTCAACTTTTGGTGTAGGTTACCTTCAGGTTCATGTGTTAGCCAATTAAACTAATAGAGCCCTTTTAAAGCCTTTAAAAAACTAAACCTTTGTATCCAGAATCTCTTCTTAGGCTCATAACAAAAAATTAAATATGATGCAACCTTATGTTCCTTCCACCATTAGCATCCTTATCATCCATCATCACACCCTTAAAACCCATCTCTATACATATTCTTCATATTTTTATCTGTATACATTGGAACAATGATGTATTGTTTTCCTATATAGTGCACTTTTGATGTGGGTCACACAACCTTTGTGGCCTCTAGGACTTAAGTCTAGATATAGATCTAGAAGCAAAGAGAGATGCCAGGGGACGTCTCAAGGAAAATCAGCAGTGTCTTACAAGGCATCTATCTCAGGGGAGACCATGGTAGGTTTTTCAGGCAAAGGAAGGCTAACGTCCTCAGGGAGGGATCGAAGGAGTGTATCTATTGGCAGAGAGGACTCAGCAGAGTTTAGGGGTTCAAGATTTACAGCTTCCTTAGGATTTCCCCACCTGTCCCTAGTCCAATGATCAGGACCTCATTCTTTCTCAACAATTTACTTGCTTTAACAGAAGATACTCTAATAAATTGGGGATTCAGTTTGAGTTGGAATTCAATCACTAACAGTATGAGACTCTGGGTTTGTTTTTTTAGAAATCCCAGCCATGAAGCTCCAGGAGATAAAGATCTGGGCGAGGTGATTTGTTTTGTTTTTCAGGCAGAGAGTTTTTCAGGTTATTTATAAAGATCTTGAACTGGGAATTTGAAGTCTGGGCTCATTCTCTTCTTTTGCCCACTTTCTGCAGCACGGTTAGGAACAGGCATCCAATCCTATTGTACTCTCTAGTATGACTAACACGTTCTCAAGTAGTGAGTCCATGGTTACCCAGAACCATGCCTTCTGTAGGTAACTGATTAAGAAAGTTGTGATTTTACCTTTGCCTGAAAATTACCTTTTAACAGTTTTATGGGATTTCTACTGAGTTATCCAATGGTTTTATTTACCAAAGCCTGATAAACTTTGTTGCCAGCAAAGTGCAACTCTTGAATTATTTAAACCCAGATGCATCTTTCTTGGCTCCTTGAGATGAAATCAGAGTGGCAATAGAACTTTGCTTTCTGTTTTTCTAGTTTTAATTTTGCTCTATGCTAGTTGTGCTTCGGTTTGTGTTTAGTTTGTCTACAGCTGACAAATGATTCCCCAGTGAGTTTTATGGTCTGACCATTTGGTGATCTCTGTAAAGAGGTTAATGGTTTACAGAGATCTTGTCTCTGGGTGAGAGATATCAGAGAATCTGTTAGTCTTTCCTATTTATTTGTCTATCTTGAGACCAAATCAATTAAGAATTTCCACCCATTGGGAAGGGAAGAGCTCTCTGATACACACTGGCGAGTTCTGTAATTTGTTAACTCTTGAATTAAAGTTAAAACTTTTCTCTATTTATACCTATATGTCTGTAATTCAGAAGGCCTTTGTGTGTGTAATATTTTTCTACTTCTAGATGATATTAAGATTATATAGCCTCTTTAAGTTCTGTAGAACTAAATTTACCAGAGTTCCCCCAAATAAGGACATTAACCTTCTAATACTTTTAATGTGCTAGGTTTTAAACGTATTTTTTATAAAAACAAACTAAAAAATGTTTTAAGAATCCAAATTTGCATAATTTAGGTAAATCTTTAGCAACTGAGACTAATTTAACAAAAACAATTATATTTTCTCTGACTTATCATTGTTAAATGTAATATGATCCTATGTTTTTATTCCATTGAGTATTTTCTTTTTAAACTTACACAGGTTTACTAATCAAATAAGTTAACATTACTTCTTTTTTGGGGGGGGGTACTGCACCATTATGTTTATTAGAAGGTTGGATTTCAGTGTGTGCTCTAGACAGATTACAGAATAAATACCTGCACCTTGAGAACAGGAAGTCCACGATTCATACAAAGTGCTCACTACAGGAACTTGCTGTGTCAAAATCCAGGCAAGGACCCAACTCGGGGCAGCCACTCCTCCCCACTGACCTCAACAAGGGCTGTGCTCTGGTTTTTTATTTTATTATTTCTTTTCTTCCTCTTTATTATTTAATGTTTAGGATTGTGAAAAATTTAAATTTGTGTTTAACCACATCGATTGACTATTCTGACAAAATTTCAGTTCTACTGCAGTTATGTTTTTAGTATGTCAGCTTAAAGATAATTTCCAAGATCTTCAGGTAACTTGAAACATTACACTGATATTAATTTGAGTTAATTAACATAGATATTCATTTAATATCTAGATCACTTCTCACTAAAATGGAATACTGAAACACAGATTACTAAGCAACACTTACATTTGTAGACTTTTGCTTCTTATTCTCATATAACATAGTGAGACTAGATTTCTGAATCTGTTAATGAACATATTCATTGTTGCTACTTTTTTTAAAGATTTTTTTTTTTTTATTTATTTGAGAGAGAAAGCCAGAGAGAGAGTACAAGCAGCAGGGAGGGGTAGAGGGAGAGAGGGAGAAGCAACTCCCCATTGAGCAGGGAGCCCGATGCGGGACTTGATCCCAGGACTCTGGGATCATGACCTGAGCCAAAGGCAGATGCTTAACCGACTAAGCCACCTAGGCACCCTCGTTGTTGCTACTTTGAGAAGTTGTATGAAACCCGACTATTCCATGTGTATCCATGAGCTCTGCTGGGCTGTCGGGATGCTAATGTGTAACATTCATGGTTATCCATAGTTTTCTCTGTGACATAAAAGTTAGCTTTGGTTAAAAGTCTCTGCTTAGGAACAAAAGTTTCAGAGAAAAATAATTGTATGTGTATTTCTATTTTTCAAGGAAAGAGCAGTCTTGTCCTAAAGGAGTGGGTTGTTGTTTAATCTCCAGACCCCTTCACACTCTTTAACCTTATCGAGGACACAAAGAGAGTTTTTGTAGTTTATAATTATTGACATGTACCATATTGAAAATTGAAACAGAAAACTTTTAAATATGTATTTATTGCTTCATTTGAAGTTAACCAGGATGAATGCATTGCATGTCAACAACTTAGCAATATTAAGAAATTTATTTTCAACTTGTGGCTACCCTGCAATTGATCCTAGGGTAAAATGTCTGTTTGTTCCAGAATACAAAAGAGCATAATGCAGTACAAAATTTTAAAATGAATTTACTTTGCAATGATTTGTAATACCTGAGTTTGAAAAGCTATGACCTGTGTTAAAATCTTAGCAAAGTGTGCTCACTTTTTGATGGGCTTGTTTTTTTGTTTGTTTAGTGTTGATTGCTTCCACCAAAAGGATTCTTTTTTTTTCCTTTGTATGTTATTTATCTAGATGACAAAGATTCAATGTCTTACCAAAATAACCTTCTATGGTTTTTGTTGACGTTACCATATCTCTGATTATGTAAGAAAACCATTTTCTCACTGAATAAAAAGCTAAGGTTCTTTACAATCATATTATCTTCCAAGGTTTTAAAAATACTTTTTGTTGTCACTTTGAAATGAGCCAGCTATTGTTTCTTAGGCACCCATGGTCTGATTCCTATCTCAGGTGTTAAAATCTTCTGACAGTTTTGATTTTTTTCCTTCCCCAAATTGAATCCTAAATGTAAAATGAAATAAAGTAGAATAAAACTTTCAGGATATCTTTTGCACCTAGAACTATCTATGAAATTTCACCAAGAACCTCTGGAAAATCAAAAGTTGTGTCCTTTCACCTTGTAAAAACAGAGGTACTAGAAATAATTTGGTTTACTTGAGATATTGCTATTGATGTGTTACATGGGAAGCGTCATATCAAGAAATGCTTAATAGCAATGTAACAGGACAGATGGTAGCTACACATGCGGGGAATGTATCATACTCCATAAACTTATCAAGTCACTAAGTTGTACACCTGAAACTAATGTAATATTGTATGTCAACCATACTGAAATTAAAAAAAATACTTCATGAAAAAAAATAAAAGAAACACTTAGCATTGCCTAGGTTAAATTTGTAATGGTAAAATATTATCAATACAGATATTTCAGAAATTGTATGTTATATGAGAAGCGTCTACATAATTGTCAATGCTTTCACTGTCCCTGACATGTTTCTATTTATCAGAATCCTGTTGCTGTTTTGCATTGATATTAGACAAAAATGGCACAGCTTATCAGTCAAATTTCAGTTGTCTTTTTTTAAACGTTAATTCAATTGCACCTTTACTTCTTTAATTTGAATCCAATATATTCCAGGCTGGTGATTTTCAATTGGGAATTGACATTACTTACCTATGAGTTTTATTAATATATTGTGGAATAATAAAAAAAAAATACATACATTGGTTTTTGACCCCAGTTCCTGACATAGAGCTCCTAAAACTTGTAATTTTACAAGTGATAGGAGTTTCTGACACAGAATTTTTAAATCCCTTATAGTTTCCTGGGTGATGGGAGCATCTCTTGTTCTAATGAGGCAAATCTTAGGGGGCTCCTGGGTGTTTGCAGGTCACTAGAAAAACCAAGCCATGATTAGAAGCTTGAGACTTTCAGGGGTGCCTGGGTGGCTCAGTTGGTTAAGCGCTGACTCTTGATTTCTGCTCAGGTCATGATCTCAGGGTTGTGAGATCAAGCCTTGCCCATCAGGCTCTGCACTGGGTGTGGAGCCTGCTTAAGATTCTCTTCCTCCCCCTCTTCCTCTCCCCCTCCCTCACTGCGTGTGCTCTCTTTCTCTAAAAAAAAAAAAGCTTGGGACTTTCAGCCACACACCACCATTTTCCAGATGGAGGCGAAAGGCTGGAAATAGATTTTATAATCAATCTTAACTACAAGATGAAGCCTCCATAAAAATCCCCAATATTGGGCACCTGGGTGGCTCAGTTGGTTAAGCGACTGCCTTCGGCTCAGGTCATGATCCTGGAGTCCCGGGATCGAGTCCCGCATCGGGCTCCCTGCTCAACGGGGAGTCTGCTTCTCCCTCTGACCCTCCCCCCTCTCATGTGCTCTCTCTCTCATTCTCTCTCTCAAGTAAATAAATAAAATCTTTAAAAAAAAATCCCCAAAATTGGTAGTTCAGGGAGCTTCCAGGTTATTGAATGCATGTTGGTGCTGGCATAGAAACTCCATGCCCCTTCCCTATACCTTATACTATATATCTCTTCACCTGGCTGCTGACCTGTATCCTTTATTATATCCTCTCTAATAAGCCAGTAAATGTAGGCAAGTGTTTTGAATCGAAGGAGGGGTTCATGGAAACCCTGATTTCTATCTTGTAGGTCAGAAGTACAGGTAACAACTTGGGACTTGCAATTGGTGTCTGAAGTGGGAGTAGGCTTGTGGGACTGATCTCTTAACCTGTGGGGTCTGATGCTAACTCTAGGTAGAGAGGGTCAAATCGAATTGAATTGTACAATACCCAGAGGTTGTCAGAGAATTGTTTGATATGGGCAAAACCCACACATCACATCTAGTGTCAGAAGTGAAGTGAAGTGTAGTGTGAAGGAAAACAGTTTTTTTTTAGACAATACAGCTCCTTAGAACTCACTCCAGACTTACTGAATTTCATTACTTGATAATTTTTATCTATTCTAGATATAATTTTACTATATGCTTGGGATAGTGATGGTGTATTGTGTCAGGATTATTATATATCAATATTTTTTCTCTGCAATGCATATATTTCATCCATTTTTTATAAATTAGATGTCATGTTCACTGTTTTCTTTGAAATAAGGTTAATCATTGTGTGTATAATTATCCTAAAACTTACTTTGGAATTGACTTTATTATCTTGTTTTGCATTCCATGGAACAAAATTCCCTTGTCAGTTGCACTATTCTTATTAGGAACTCCCATCTGATCTTTCACATTTGAAAATTATCAGCAATAAATTAACTAATTAATTTTTGTCATCTACAGATTTTTGTTTGTTTGTTTTATACTGATGCTTTCCTGAAAGCTTTCACAATCTGCTGCAGACCAGATTGCTTTATCTTCAGCAAACAAGGTATCTTGGGAAATGTAAAGGGACTATAAAAGGTACCTTTGAATACAGCCTTCTGATGGCATCGCTTTAACAACTTTGGGACAGTATCAGTGAGCTGAGTCAGGACTCTGGTGGAGAAGTAGTTGAATTCATTAGACTGCTGACCCAAGAGGCAGGGGATCAAAAATTAATTACGTAGAACTAAGTGAACTGAGGGATAATTGTAGTTTTGTTTAGAATATTGATGATATTGTTTTAATATTCTATTTGGGAGATATAAAAGTAAGCCTTTTCTCTTTCTTCTCTTCTGTGTATAACTCATTACAATTTGGTAGACTCTGCTTTGTAAACTGAAATAAAACATTTATAAATGATATTATATTCTCTCTGTATAGCCCATCCAGAATTTGGAAATACTTACTGAATATCTTTATTTTCAAGGCAATGTGGTCTTCTTGTATAGGTTCAATAAGTATCTGTCCTCCTTTTTACCAGGACCTGACTGGAAAACATTGGTTATTTAATCAAGGGATGCTATATTTGAGAAACATGTTCATTTAATCAGAAATGACTAAATACTTCACAGAAATTAAGATTTATTTACAAAGCCATCATAGGAAAACTGACCGGGTGCCTACCTGGTTTACAGGATCCCAGCCTACAGATGAGTAAGTAGTGTCCCCTCCTGGCAGGCATAGGAAACTCACAATATGGAGGCCCTGGAGAAGAAAGAAATGGCCCTAAATTATTAAATGATGCCAATGAAAGCTGGTGGTGAGTAATTGCGTTGATTTTCTTGTCTCAAATGGCTTTTAAAAGTTCAATCTGATATTCTTTGTGAAAACATTCAGCAAAGCAAATTTAAGAGAGCTCATATGGCAAATTCACACTCTTGCTGCTCCAATATAAATAATCAGGTCAAACCTAATGAGATTAATCTTATTTTGTGATCAATAATTTTTTTAATTGCTTTTATTTAAAATGGGTAGATTGTAGGGGGAAAAAAAGTGTTTTATTGCGAGTTTAGCTAAGCTATTCCATGGTATTGCTGTATCAGCATCCATTTTGTTTGGCCAAGTGGCTGACACTAGCCCTCTCATACAAATGTGTGCCACATGTGGAGCTACAGAATCACAAGCAAATGCAGGTTCCCAATATGACTTCCTTGTGATCAGCCCTTGTGATCAACAGTCTCTCTTGCCTCCCAGAGCCTTCCCCTTGTGTGCTCCTTCGATAAGACCCCTATGGAGCTTACCAAAACCCCCCTAACTTTGGCTTGAAATGACCAATCCAGCCTTAGTTTGGGAACCCCAAAACACATCTATAAGCAGACTCTAATAAAGGCATGTACCTGAGGTCCTGTTCTTTTTCTGCCTGCACCCTGCCTTCACCTTTCCATGTGGCCCCTTGAGGGGACTTGTGGAGGCACTTCTGGAGGCAATTTCTCTTGTGGTCTTTTGTTGAACTTTGGCTCATCATTGGACACATTGTGCTCTACTTAACAGATGTTAACAAGGTCATAACATGTTCCAGTGGAAAGCTATACATGCTTTTTATCAGATTATCAGGTTATCAGGTTCTAGTCCAGTTAATTGTCTTTGAGCTATTTTGCAACTTCTTGTGAACTGTAATTAACTGAGAGATGTACATATGCTATATTGTCTGTTAGTGATTGTATTTGATTCCCCCCACTCTACCCCTGTGAAAAAGTTTTCTTTATTTACAATTCTTCTCAATATTACTCCATATAAAATTTGTGATCTTTAACTTGTCCTTTGAACGAATTATAACATCTCCCTGATTCTCTCATATCATGAGTAAACACATGCTCAGTTTTATATTTGTATGAGAGTCATGATTTTATCTTTTTCTGAAAATTATCAAAACTGTATGTTATTTCTATATTTCCATATCTATGGAAAATTAAAACTGATAGAAATATACTTAAAAATTGAATAATTTTAACATGACATTTTTAACTTCAGGCAGATTAATTCAACAAAAATAAGTAATATAGAGATTACCCAAATAGCTTCATTCAACAAGTGGTTCAAACTGTATATCTTACCAATAAAGAATATACATGGTTTTCAAATGTCCATGGAAGATATTTAAAATTTATCTACTGAAACATAAAGTTCAATAAATTTCCAAATTACACTGAAAATTAAATATTTTTAGAAAATATTATTTCCAACATTACCCTTAAAATCAAAGAGGAAATCAAACTGTTACAAAAACAAATACAGAAAATATTTTAAATATTTTAAATTTTAATATTGAGAGCAAATTACTTCTATAATTAGTAAAGCATAGTTACAAATGTGTGTTTTCTGAATATATGTAAATATGATTGTAAACTTTTGACAGTAAATTTTAAAAAAATATGTATTGTCTCTATAAATACATGAAGAATAGCTGAATGCATTAAGTATTTAAATAGTTTCTCATATTCACCCAACTTTTTGTACGCACACTGGAAGATGCAAATATCTATACGCATATATAGATATATGTACTATGTGTCACATTGTGGAGTAATACCCTTATGGGTTGCCAATGATTATACAGAATTTTCAAACCAAAGACTGAATTTAGTTTGAGGTCAGGTAGCATGAAAGGCAAAGCTGGGCCAGCACATCTTGTTTCACAAAGAATGAAAGTATAGAAGGAAAAAAGCTATGTCAGGAACCTAGTCAATGGGGAAGACACCCACATTTATCTATTAATATGAAAATCAATCTAAGATGCAAGCCAAAACCAGAAGCATCAGTGGATGTTGAGGCAAAGAAATCGAGGAGCACATTTGAGATTTTGAAATAAAGTGAAAGACAAAAATGAACACAATTCTGATTGGTATGGCATCAGTGATTGATAAGACTCAATTATCTTTTTTCCCCCCATACTTCTCTCCCCACAACCAAAAACTAGAATGGAGTCTCAGCTTTGGGTGGTGTCAGTGATAGAAAAGTTTGGTTCTGCATAAGACCGTGGCAGATGCCATAATCAATTCTCTGGCCCACACTTACCCTGAGTCAGATGACTTTTTACTTTGATATGGTGAACATACCAAATGCTCACATAAGGCATCAAGATTATCTTCCTCCATTACTAGTAAAAGATAACAAGCGATAGATGCATGTAAGATGAGCTTCTGGCAGATGGTGGAGTCATCATTAGAAACAGGCCGATTTAGGGATGCCTGGGTGGCTCAGTCAGTTAAGCACCTGCCTTCAGCTCAGGTAATGATCCCAGGGTCCTGGGATTGAGTCCCACATTGGGCCTCTCCCTCTGCCTGCCACTCCTCCTGCTTGTGCCCTCTCTCCCTCTCTCCCTGACAAATAAATAAATAAAATCTTAAAAAAAAAAGAAAATAGGCAGATTTAGAGAAATGATACAATCAAAGGGGGACAGCAATGGTTATAACAGTAGCTAAAAAGGTGAAGGACCAAAAGAACCTGTAGTCAAACTCCCTGTGTTTTCTCTTACATAAAGAGCTACCTACCTGTTACTGGTCTCTTTGTAACCATGAAATCACACTAAAAAGGCATTTGTCTATTGGAGAAACAGTAAAAGATGACGGCTGAGAAGTACTGAACTGTATGGGTATAGTTTGCATGACAAAATATTTGTGATGAGCATGCTTAGGACATTGTTAAAATAAAATTCTTCCAGGTAATTATTATTTTTTTAAAACAATGTGTGAGTGGTGTATTAGGTCCAGACACCTACTAAATGGGCTCACCAATGGTTTATCATTGTCCTTAATTGGTAGACCTCTTAATAACTGTTTTAATCACCAGTTAAGGGCAATGATAACCCATGAGTGGGTCCTTCCAAGGACATGGGTTTCTAATGACTGAGCATTTCTTGGGACGTCTGGTTGTATTCTCTCCTCTGGAATCAAATTTACTAACCCATTGGTATAAAGAAGCATATTACTCAGTGGTTAAATGCTGTCATTCAAGAAATCCTCTAAGATTGACCAGAACATGCATCTCTGCTGCTCTCCTTCCCTAGTAACAATAAAATGTTCAACCACCTCATCTATCCAGGTAGCTTCTGGAGGCAGGCTATAACCAGAAGTGGAAGCTGGCTTCTAGCCATGCCAGGATCTGAATAGTTACAATATGCTACACAGGAATCCAGAATAAAGACTGTTGGTCAAGCATCTGACTCCAATTGCTGGAGAGAGTTTAGGCCATGTAAAACTGTAGCTCCCAAGAAGATCCATAGTGTTTGGTATCTTCATAGGGAAATAGCAAATTGTAATCCGGCAAATCACTTCTCAACGAAGGCCAAGATTACTGTATTTCCTCCCACTACTCACAGTATTTCCTCTCCAGCCATTGGCTCCAAAAAAATGAATAAAAATCTCACTGGGGAAAAACAAACAACCAGGAACTGGAGAGATAAACAATTATAGCATCCAGAGCAGACAGCTTAAAAAAATAATAATAAAACTGTTGTAAGAAATGGGCATTTTCTTGAACGTCAAACAATAGAATTAAAGTATTAATGGAGACTCAATTAGAAAATTAAACAATTAGACAAACATGAAAAGTCTGCCAGAAGACTGGGATGGGAGTGTACAGTAAAAATATTCACTAGATGAATTTAAGTGTTGAGACATGTGGTTGATTAATATCCCCCATTCTTCTTTTTCTGTGTTTATGACATTTACCACATGAATTTGTCCCTCTCAGAAAATAAGGGGCATCTATTTTCTCACCACTGAAATCCAGGCTGAGCTTCTGGGTGGCCAGCAGAATGAAGCGAGAGTGATGGTGTGCCAGGTCTGCATAGAGATCTCAAGAACCTGAGGTGTTCGCACTTGTACTTTTGCTCCTCTGTCTTCACTATGAGCACATGCCCTCCTGGAAAATGCAGCGTGTAGAGTAGAGCAAGTCACCAGTCATCTAGCCAAGATCATCCTAGGTCAGCCAACTCAGAGAGGACCTGAAGACATACAGAAGTGAGACCAGAGGAACTACCCAACTGAGCCCAGCCTAAATTACTGAACTGCAAACTTAAGAGCTGAATAAATGTGTGTGTGTGTATTATATGCCACTGAAGTTTTGTGATTGATTTTATTTATTATGCAGCATTACATTGATTGGAGATAACTCATATTTAACATGAATGGATGGCCCAGAAGATCACGTAGAAGAAAATGTAGGAAAAAAAAATGATGGAAAGCAAGAGGAAAAAGTATGTGGAAGGGAGATATTCAGGAGCCTTAAAATGCCAATAATAGGAGTTCCCCAATATTGAAGAAGAAAAATTTAAACAGAGAAAGAAGACAATCTTTATCAAAATAATAGAAAATAGTTTTCCTAAACTGAAAAAATTGTGCAGTTTGAAATATCACTTAATTTCAAAGCAGCAGTAAATAAAAAAACACATGCCTTACCATATCTTCTCAGTATTCTGAATCAAATAATAAAGAAAAATCTTGCAAAAACTCTTTGCTTTTTTAAAGCACAAAATATAGAGTACCTGCCTGGGTGGCTTAGTTGGTTGAGAGGCTGACTCTTGGTTTTGGCTCCAGTCATGATCTTAGGGTCCTGGGATTGAGCCCTGCATGAGGCTCCATGCTCAGCAGGGAGTCTGCTTGAGGATTCTCTCCCTCTCTCTCTCTGCCCCTCCCCTTCCTCCCCCAACTTGTGCATGTGCACACGCGCACTCTCCATCTCTCAAGTAAATAAATAAATCTTTAAAAAAAGGAACAAAATATTTATAAAGGTAAAAGGAATCAGACTGACATTGGAGTAGAAGTCAAAACAGGGTTGGCAAAAATGGCTCATGGGCTAAATTCTACTGCCGTCTGTTTTTGTAAAATTTTACTGAATCATACTACACCTACTTGTTTATATATTGTCTGTGATTGCCTTTGTGCTATGACTACAGAGTTGAGTAGTAGAGACAGAGACTGGTCTGCAGAGCCCAAACTCTTTATTATCTAAGTCTTTACATAAAAAGTGTGCTGATAGGCATAGTGGAAAGATCATTTATGCTGTATTGAATTAAAGGATTTTGAACCTTGGAATCCTATTCCTAGACAAGATATCATTAACCTAGTGGATCAAAAAAAAATTAGTGTGAATATGCAAAAATTCAGAGAATATATTCATCAAGTTCCCATAAGAAGAAATGACCTGAGGAGGAACATTAAACACCAAATGAATCGAATCTGAAATCTCACTGTAGAGGAAGTATTAAATGAGCAGGAAATCATAGACAAAGAGCTTTGCAATAAATATAGTGAAAGCTAAACTGATTATGAGAGATTATTACATACATTGTAATTAGTAAGTATGGATTTTTGAAATAGAAAAAACAGAGGGCAAGGAAAAATATAGTAATAACATAGTTATATAAAAGTACTAAAATATTTCAGCAGAACCCAGGAGTTATAAAATATCGAGGAGTGGGGGAAATAAAAGCATTCTAAACTTTCCTGTAAGGGATGAGGATCTTGATAGGGAAAAAAATAAAAAGCATTTGTTACATGTAATAATGTATAAATGAGCATGATTAACAATGCAGGGAAAGTAGGAAAGCAACTACAGGAATGAATAGTCAATAAATCAGTCAAATTTCCAATTTAACAGGGGAAAAGTAGAATGAACAGTAATTAAATGAAATAAGTTAAAATGAGGAAAAATAAAATGAGAGCATAGCAGAGAAAAGTAAGTGGTAACATTAAACAGTGTGGTATCAGTTTCCATTTTCACCTCAAGTAGGCAGAAATCTCAGACTGAATAAAATGTAAGCTTTTGGCTATATATTGCTTATAAAAATACTTTAAACAATGTAATAAAAAAGTTTGAAAACAAAGAGAAGAATACTCTAGGCAAATGTAAACAAAACAAAGCAGGAGTATTAGACTTAATACAAAAGAAAGTGGGATTTAAGGTTAAAAGTACTGAGGAGGATGCTGAAGGACATTACACAAAGATAAAAGGAACAATTTATGAAGAAGATATAAAAGCCATAAAGTTGCATGAACCAGGAAGATAGCAGCTAAATATATAAAGCAAAATATTAGAAATGCACATTGACCTTGATAAAAATGCAATTATGGGAGAAGATTTTATTACACCACAATCAAGAATTGCGCAGATATAATAGACCAGAAATAAGTGAGGGCACAGAGACATAGAATTATACAGTCAATAAACTAGATTTCATGGGTGGGTATACACAAATATACAATATGTACATCACTGGATTCTACAAGAAGAGAAAAGACATTTCTCCTTATATTTAGGACATATTTACAGGAATCATTCATATCCTGTCCATAAATAAAGCATTTTCAAAAAGAAAATTTTTATAGTCTATAATCTCTGATCATAACCTAATTTAATTCTTAATATAAAATATCCTTCAAATATTAATTTCTTACAAATTAAGGACTTTTTGTCTGAATACTTCTTGGGGCCAAAGAAAAGACAAAACTGAAATTACAGTCTAGAAAATTATGGAAAGGCAAATAAATTCTCCTATGTTGGCTTTGATTATTTGGTTAAAGGTATCAGAGGCCCCAGGATCAAATTGCTTTAATAATAATCCTCTAAAACAAGGAATCCTGAGATGGGACACTTCAAGAATTACTTCAGCTGTTCAAGTATATCATCAGGGCGCTGTGTTTTTTCGGATTGATCTGCCATGCCATTCTTGGTTTATAGGATTCATTCTCAGTTCTCTCTCTCACTCTCGCAAGTTTGCAAGAGGTCTGCCTTATTTCCAGGTATTGTATTCAAATGTGCCCGCATCCACTGGATGAAGAGACCATTTCTTTCAGCATTTGTTTATAAGAACAAATAAACCTTTTGCCAAAGTCCCCCAATAGACATCCATTCGCATCTCATTGCCCAGAATTTGATCACATGCCCAAGTGCAAACTATACACAAGTAAAGTAAATTTGATCCATAGTTAATTACATTAGTTAGGATTACTTAACTGGGTTAAATGGGTATAAGGGAGGAATGTGTGTTTCTTTCTTTTTTTTTAAAGATTTTATTTATTTATTTGAGAAAGAGAAAGAGTAAGAGAGAGCATGAGCGGGGTAAGGGGCAGAGGGAGAAACAGACTCTCTGCTGAGCAGGGAGCCCAATGCGGGGCTCGATCCAGGGACTCCAGGATCATGACCTGAGCAGAAGATAGGTGCTTAACTGATTGAGCCATGCAGGCGCCCCAAAATGTGTTTCATAGACACCCCAAAATGTCTGCTGAAACATCTTACCACAGCCAGAAGGAAACATGTAAAACTATTTTCAAAATTTATAATTTTAAGGCATGTCAATAAATTCATCCTAAGAGTTTTGAAAGAATACAATTCATAAGTCAAAAGACAGTATAAAGATAATAAAAATAATCAACAATGAAAGTTAATGAAAGAAAACAAGAACAACAAAATGAAAGGTTAATACTAAAAGTTATTGTAGAACCAAAGTTATCCTAGAAACAAAGTTTCAATGTTGTTTAATCTAACCATTGGAAAACAGATAATCCCAATGTAATATAAATTATCCCCCACCATGAGTAGGATACCAGGCCTTAACAAAAGTAACAAAAGTAATGTATAAAACAGAAATGTAGAGATAGCTCAATCTTACTTAGGAATATACATGTAAAATTCTAACAAAAAGTGGACAAAGTGAATCTAGACAGATACCAAAGAAAAATGCTTCAAAAAGATTAGATTTATTCTGGGAATATAGCAGTAAGCCTGTACTTTAGGAGGCTAGAAACATAATGAATGGACAAATGTCTATGATCATATTAATAGTCACTAACAAAAGTCATCTAGTAATCAAAACAAAACTCAACTCCCTGATATGTTCACAGGACAAATCTAAAACAAAGCTCTAATGAAAATATAAAAATAAAGTGATAAAAAAACTTATATAAGGCAATACTGTCATAAATAAATAGAAACTAAAAAAATACTAGAATTCACATAAAAAGCATCAATCAAGGGGCTTCTGGGTGGCTCAGACGGTTAAGCATCTGCCTTCAGCTCAGGTCATGATCCCAGGGTCTTGGGATCGAGTTCCACATTGGGCTCCTTGCTCAGCAGGGAGTCTGCTTCTCCCTCTGCTGCTCTCTCTCTGTCAAATGAATAAAATCTTAAAAAAAAACATCAATCAAGAAAAAAGGCACTTTATAAAAACTTAAGTTGTGACTACCACTGCATCAAATAACAGCAGCAACATACACAAAGCAAAAATTACATGAAATATAAGGAGAAAGAGAAGAAAGACAGAAATATAGGGAGAATTGTACAGGTGTGAAATTTTATTTCACTGATGTTCACTCCAGACAGAATCTATAAAAAAGAAGTAAAGGTAAACATTAAAAATATAATTAACAAGGAAAGTATTTTAATTATATAAACAACTGTTGCATATTATATCATAAATAAATAAAATATGATATAGAAATTTATTGTATATAAATAAAACTGCATGTCATATATTTATATGTATATTATTACATATAAGAATCTCTGTATCTTGAAAATAGAGGGAGGCTATGCCTTTTTTCCTCCAAATTTCATGAACATCCCAAAAATTGATGGGGCACCTGGGTGGCTCAGCAGGTTAAGCGTCTGCCTTCGGTTCAGATCATGATCCCAGAATCCTGGGATGGAGCTCCATGTTGAGCTCAGCTTCTCCCTCTCCCCCTGCCCATGCTCTCTCTTTCTCGCTATTTCTCTCTCAAATAAATAAAATCTTTCAAAAAATTGAATATATGTATATATTCAAAAATCAAATATATATATATAATGCCACAGAGAAAATTTTAGATTTTTTAATTAGAAATATTAAAAATTGTGTCTTTATACAAAATAAAATTAAAATTAATACCAAAAAGCCAAGAGGACCTCCAACTAAAAATCAGTACCTTATGTATACAAAAATAATATAAATATTCAACTCTTGGGACAAGTGAAAGTAGAAACTGGCTTTGTGAAATTTCTAGAAAATAACTGTATTAAAAGAATTAAGTACAATAGCCTATGGAATGTAGCTTTGGAAGGACTCAGAAAAAACAGCTTTGTGGCTAAAAAAACAGAAAATAGTATAATGATAAAGAGATAAATTAATAAGACTACTATGCAACCTATTCAAGAAACAAGGTGGGAATCTTTTAAGTACAACAATAAAAAGGAAATAATACAAATAAAAACTGAGATCAATGGTCAGCTCCCTGCAAAGATTACCATAATAATCTGTTGATTAAGCAAAAGCTAAGTTCATTAAATGATTGTGGAAAGAGAGAATACAACCTTGACTGAGTCTTAGTAATATCTCAAAATGGGGAGTTCAGGGGCAGAGATGCATGGGGTTTTGTAGTCTGGGATGGAGTGGTTTAAGATGGGTCTGTCCAGGTGGGTAACTAGCTTCAGGAAGTTCCTGAAGCTAGTAATGAAGTTATTTATTAACTTACAGCCTTATCTTCCTGGGAAAGAATTTTTTTGAACCAACAGTAAAGTCAGATTGACAAAGGTGGTCTTGGTCTTCATTCCTGATAATTAAGCTATATGAAAACAAGTGGTTTCAGTTCTCAACCAAAAATACCCCAGAAGATAAAAAGATTATTACTAGATTCCTTTCTAAATCTGAAGAAGAAAATATGGGGAAAAAAGCAGTATCTCTTATTGGTATCACATTTGAAGGATAAACTAATGGTTCATAAAATGTTCCAGAACATAGGCAAAAAAGTACATCTGTCATTTTATTTTTATGAAAGTATAATGTTACTATTAAAACCCTACAACTGCAAAATTTCCACACCAACCTTACTTATGTGTTTATGCAAAAACTTCAGTACAATCTTGAAAATAGAATTCAGCAAAACATTTAAAAAATGATGACTAAGAAGGATTTATTCTAAGATCATAAAAACAATTCAATATTGGGCAATCTATTAATATAATATATCTTACTAATAAACTAAGAAGAAAATTTGTATCTCTGCAGATGCTGAAAAAGCATTTGACACCAACAATTCTTATAAATTTCTTCAATAACAAAGCAAGAAATTAACACTATCTTAACACATCCATCTCATCCTTAAAACCATCATCATGCTAATGGAAAATATTGTAGTTTATTAAAATGTTAAACATATAACTGCCATATAATCCAGCCATTCCATTCCTAGTTTCCCTCCCAAAAATAAATGCATTTGGTCATACAAAGACTTGTACAAGAATGTTCACAGCAACTTCATTTGTAATAGCCCAAAACTGGACACAACCCAATAATCCACCAAGAAGTGATTAAAGAAATTATCGTAGATACATCTAATGGAATACAGTACACTAAGGAACAATAAGGAATGAACTACTGATGCACACAAAAATGGGGATAAGCCTTAAAATAATTATGCTTATGGAAAGAAGCCAAGTCCTCTTTCCAAAAGGGTGGACACTATATGATTCTATTTACATGAAACTCTAGAAAATGCAAATTAATCTAAAATGCCAGAAAGTGGATCAGTATTGTTGTGTTTGTTTCTGTTTTTATAGTTGTTTTTTAAACCACAGGATACTGTTAGATTTATTACAGAGTGAGTGTGTGCCCATTGGGGGAAGTGAGGTCACCTGGTGAGAGGCTGTCCAGGGATGGCTGCAGGTTCTTCAGGGCCTTTCAGAGCCTGAGTCTCTGGTTGTTTGGGAATCTCTGTCTTCTGTTCCAGCCCAAGGTAGGCAAGGCAGCCACTGAGGGAGCAGTTTTCACAATTCACAGGGTTTGGTGATGGGCATGGAGTAGGTGTAATTCCCACATGGGAAAGCTGTGCCCATTGCAGGGTACTCAGGAAGCATGGCTAGAGGGACAAAAAGCTCAAGGGATCCCCACCGCCAGAATCAGCACCTTGCTAGGGCTGGGAGGGATGGATTACAAAGGGCATGAAGTAGCCTTTGTGGGGAATGGATATGTTCATTATCTTGATTGCAGTGATGGTTTCACATGCGTATACATGTGTCAAAAGTACCAGTTGTACATTTTAACTGTGTGCAAGCTATGTCAATTACACCTCAATAAATCTGTTTAAAAATTTTAGGTTTGAATAACCACAGATGGCTGGTGGCTACCATGTTTGAGTATGGCTCTACACTGATGTGTTAGCAAAGTGTGTGTAACTAGGAAATGCAGGCAGCAGGTCAGAATAAAATCAAGCAAACTCACTTTGCTTCCATGAGATCTCTTAAAGGCCTACTTTCTCTCCTGTGTATTTCTAGTTGTATAGCTTTAAAGGTCTTACAGAAGGAGTAGAATGGCTTATTTTCTGCTCCTTGTTTGCAGGAAGCTTATCATCTAATCATGGAGGTATGAAACTATAAAATAACAACTTGAAAGAAGATATCATCAAAGGATCAACAGAGGAGGGATTACTGCTTCCATTTCGTAGCAAAGTGCTCATCAAGTTCAAAGTGCCCTAAGTAGAGTCTGAAATGATCTGAAAAATTTTATGAATGTGATAGGACATAAGTGGATCTGGAACAAGAACGACAGAGCAATCAAAGGTGGGCAGGATGGCATGAAGAATATTTACAGACAAGAAAAGCTGGGCATTCACTGATATGAGGAATTCTTAATCTCAGGAAACAAACTGAGTGTTACTGGAGTGGTGGGGGGTGGGAGGGATGGGGTGGCTGGGTGATAGACATTGGGGAGGGTATGTGCTACGGTGAGTGCTGTGAATTGTGCAAGACTGTTGAGTCACAGATCTGTACTTCTGAAACAAATAATGCAACATATGTTAAGAAAAAAGAAAAAGAAGAATATAGGAGGGGAAGAATGAAGTGGATTAAGTCAGAGGGGGAAACGAACCATGAGAGACGACGGACTCTGAAAAACAAACTGAGGGTTCTAGAGGGGAGGAGGTAGGGGGATGGGTTAGCCTGGTGATGGGTATTAAAGAGGGCACATTCTGCATGGAGCACTGGGTGTTATACACAAACAATGAATCATGGAACACTACATCAAAAACTAATGATGTAATATATGGTGATTAACATAACAATAAAAAATTGAAAAAAAGAAAAGCTGGTCATTAGTTTTATCTGATTACTGCCTCTTAACCTTCTCTTTTCCCTCTCCTCTTCCACCTTCTCTCAAATACCACTGACTCCTTTATGTACTGTTATAAAAAGAACACCATATTAGAAGCTAAAATGCTTTTGTTCTAATCTCTTTTCCATCACTTATTTGCTGTGTCTTTGGCAAAGTAGCAATCTCTTTACACCTCAGGTTCTAAGGTGGAAAATATATGTATGTAGTAACACCTGCCCTACTTATTTTATAGGTCTGCTGTGAATATGAAGTGAGATCATGAATATAAAAGTGCTTTGAAAATTGTCAAGTGCTTTACAAGAGGAAGGGATTATTCTTTGCCTTTATAGAAGCGAAGGTTTTATTTCTAAAAGCACTTAGAACAATTTGAATATTTACATAATAGCTACGAAAGTGCACTCATGGCAGCAAGAAATGGGGGAAACTGAGATTTCCACTTCTAAATTCCTTTATCATCCACAGCAGCCCCCTCGTTGTCCTGTACAAAGTGAGTACTAAGTAATTTTTGATTACATAGTTTTGATTCTACATTTGATTACTGAATGCCTTACTTATGAGACACTTTCCCTAAATTATCTTCTAGTGTTAAGAATCTCTTCATGTGACTATGTTAACTTCTAAATTTAGTGGGAAACTTTTGAAGAATATAAGAACCAGGGTATATATAAATTAAAAACACCAAGAGTCCCACCGAAATTCTAAAAATGGCAGACCTTTAATAAATGAAACTTGCAGGCTTAATAAATGAATTTCTAACTAGATGAGATTAATGGAAAATCATATTATTTGCTTAGCTTTCTGGAAGCTCTAACATTTGAATTCAAACAAATATTCAAATAAATAGACTAGTTTCATTTGCAAAGTTATTAAAAAGCCCAATACCAATGACCCTTTAAAGGACGAATTCATACATTTCTCCCCACAATTCTCTGCAGACAACAACTTCAGTTAGCCAAGAGTGACTTCCCATTTCCTTAACAAGCAACCTTTACAAATGTGCAATTTGCCTTTTGAAGAAAGGCACATATTTAGAAAACTCTTACTGTCAGTAGAAAAAAAAATTAAAGGACAGAACAAGGCATTCATCACATTCTATGATAAATTGAATTATTCAGTTTCTCTTTTTCTCTTCAACATTGACAGGCTAGGCTATGTTGTCCAGTTGTATGCTGAGTTCGACAAGATACAGTGGTAACCTAAAGTTTACGGGGTAGGACCTGAGGCACGGCGTGAGCGAGCAGAAGCTTGAATCTCTTCCTCTCCATCCCAACTCTGAATTGCAGATGGTGTTTGGAATGGAGCCTAGGGCATTTGACTTTCAGTTCTCAGCACTAACCATTTCATGACCCTTATTCATCACACTACTCAAAATGAGACATTTAATTAAGTGTGCTCAGATTTTAATACTCCACTTGATTGGCTATAAACCCAGGAGCACGTGCAGATCGTATTGTGCTCCTCTATGTTATCTTTTGCACCATACATTACTTTTCATGTGAAGCCATAATTGTACGCTCCATTATGAGTGCTTCTGCTGGAAATTCAGGCATTCTCAATCCACTTCCACAGCAGGATGCTTGCTACAATCAGACAAGCAGACTAGACTTCTGACATTCCTGTTAACATTTCTCGTGAAACTTTGTAATACTGGAACTCTCTGACAATGCCGAAAATGAATCACAGAGCTGTGTTTCCCTACCTGCGTCTATTATTTTATCTAAAACACTTTCATCTTCTTAACTTCACTTTGGAAATGCTCTATTTATTCATTTTTATTTATTTAGAGTAGCTTTCATTCTTTGGGAAGGGCCACTATTAATCCACTCTATCTTACCTCATAGGACAGTCCTGATCATCTACGCTCTAACTCGAAGGGAACATTTGTTAGCATGTACAAAAGATAGTGGACACCACTGCCGTGGCGGGGGGGGGATCCTCTCCTTTCAACCTGTGTGCTGATTTAACTGGACCTAACACAAAGTGACTGTGTTTATGTTTGTAAACGCCACTTTTACCCACCATGTATACAAACTGCTAAGATTAATTTCCTTCATAATAGGGGCTATGGAAAGCACAAAGAGCAATGGCTTTGGAGTCAGAGTTGTCTGAATCCCAGCTCTGGCACTTGCTAGCTATCATATGTGATCTCAACACTATACAAAACTATTAAGTTTTCTGGAACTCAGTTTCATCATTTATAAAGAGGGAATAATAATACTTACTATGTCAAAGGGCTCTCATAAGGATCATGCATATGTTTATGTGTATTATATGTGTAAATATTATTCTTACATCATTATGCCTTTATCATCCCACTTCATAGCAATTACCCCTCTCTCTGACCTTCTATAGGGATTCCACTGAACTCACTCTTGTGGTTATTTACATTCCATTTAACCATTAGCAACAACGCTTCAATATCCAAGTATATTGAAAACTATTAGAGACATATGATATATGGCTCTTAATGTGATAATCACTCATGATTGATCTGTGGGCTGTCAGAAAGCTCAAGGTAAAATGAAATGATATCTAGGTAATTGAAAAACACAGTATTGGAAATTATATAATATCTCCCCCTTCCTCACTAGCCCCCGGGACTTATTAAATTAGTGGGCCAATAGTCTACTTTCCTCTTATAGATACAGCTTACCTTATGAAGACAAAATTATAGAAGCCCCTGAAAAAAGTAGATTGCTACATCTTGGTTTCAGGATCACAGTAGCTTAAAATGAATGAGGACAACATGTCACAGTGAGATCAGGCTGGGGAAAACTTAGTTTTGTTTTTCTTTCTCCCACAACGCCTGGGAGTTCTAATGTCATCTGGAGTCACTATGAGGTATAAGCAGAGAGAGGCAGCACTGAACTCTCAGTGCCAGCCAGGGATGGCAGGTGTAATGTAGGTAGAGACGTAGCCTCCATGGGGACTACAAGCAGACAACATGTGCAAGAAGACCTACGGACCCCTGAGCATACCTAGCCCCCCTACCCACATATTCTCAAGCAATGCATAACTATAAACAAGAAGCAGCAACTCTTAGAAAATCTTAGTCCCTACACTAGAAGGTAACAGGAATTCTCTGAAAGGCAGTCACCTGTGGGGGAACACATACCAATACGATTCAGTGGAGCTCAGATTTGAACAACAGAGGTCATTCACCCTGAAGCACATTTCCCTCCATTCCTACTTTCCCTAAACCAACTAATGGATTCAAGATACACTCTGGAGCTTCATATATTTTTATCATTTATATTAGCCAAGACCCCAGTATTCCAGACAGATATGAACTAATAGAAATACATAGAACAAAACAAATACATAGCTAGCATCATCAGTATCATAAAAAAGGTCACAAACTGGAACAACGTAAACCAAATGAAAAATTAACAACCGCCTTTAAACTAGCATAACAAACATCCTGAGATCAAGGTAATATTTGGCAAAAATTTTTTTTTGAATGAAAATAAAGAATTCAATAGTTTAATTGAATAGCAGCATGTATAAAGCTGGATAATCAATTAATAAATTTAAAAATAAGATCAAGGAACACTTTGAGATATGAAGAAAGCATAAAAACTGCAACTATAGGGGTGCCTGGGTGGCTCAGTCATTAAGCGTCTGCCTTCGGCTCAGGTCATGATCCCAGGATTCTGGGATCGAGCCCCATATCGGGCTCCCTGCTCTGCGGGAAGCCTGCTTCTCCCTCTCCCTCTCCCCCTGCTTGTGTTCCCTCTCTCGCTGTGTCTCTCTCTGCCAAATAAATAAAATCTTAAAGAAAAACAAAAACTGCACCTATAGAAGAAAAAATAGAGGAGATAGAAATGGAAATGTCAACACTTAAAAAATATGTTTCACAGAAAGAAAGAGGAAAATGCATTTGATAAAGGGAAAAATATTTGAAGAAAAAAATACTAATAATTTTTCAGAATTAAACAAAGACTTTTTAAAATGTAGACTAAAAGTATTCAACATTACCAAACAGGAGATGGGGGGCAGGGGAGGGGGAGGAACATCAACTTAGAAATACTTGATTGAAACTTAAGAATGTCAAAGATTAAAGAAAGAATTTGAAAAGTTTCCAGAATAAATGAGTAGATAATGTACAAGGAACAAGTGTCAGATCGATGACAAACTTCTAACCAGCAACACCAAAACCAAGAATATGACAGAGTAACCTGTTCAAAATGTTAAGAGAAAAACAATAATTTCAATGTAGAAGTTTGTATCTGGCTAAACTCTTATTTAAATATGAAGGTGAAATAAAGGTATTTTAAGCTCTTCAAAACCTTATACAAGACCTCAGGTGTGTAAAACTTCATGTTTTCCAGGCTTCAGATAAGTTGCGATTCTCTGTAGAAACACTTGTGGAGAAGTATTCCAGCAAGAAGACAACTAAATCCCAGAGAATGTCCTAAACTGTATATAAAAAGTAAGTAAAGAATTAGAACAACTAGCACCTGGTTTAAACATTAGCAAATAACTCCACTGAGAGAATATAATTTTCCAAATAATAATATTATTCTTATCTTTCATGAGATTCTCCTAATAGGGATACATTTGATTAAAAAAAAAAAGTCCCAGCTGTTGAATTTCATTTTTGTATGAAATTAAACCACAAAATCCAAGCTGATTTTAAACAAGTGAAGAGAATTTCATATCCTAAATAAAGTGTACCCTTCACAGTAGTCAGCTTTGTCGGTTCACACTTACATCTGTGGTATTTACCTTTGAAGCAAGGTCAGAGCAAGAAACAGCAACAATAATAATAAAAATAATCCGATTAATTCTCTCCAACGTTACTTTTGGATTCAAAGTTACATCACTTAAAGTCACCCTTCTTCTATCTCTGAATTAATATATTTTTAATTATTTCCCCAAATCAAATTCACCTCCAAAGGACAGAACACTTCACCATTGAGGATAGCAAAAAGGTTCACATAGTAACCTTGAGAAAATTGTGAAGGTGCTAGTATGCACAAAAGCCATGTCAGTTTTTTCTATCTCCAAATCAGATTCATTCATGGCTTTCAGGCTCCTCTGATTCCAGACTTCAGATTATTCCTCCTCCTATCCCTGTTTATTCTGGCTTTCCTTTCAATGTCTAGTCTTCTGTTCCTGCCACATGGCAAATCCTTAACAAACTGATTCACATCAAGTTGTAGATGACAGCAGCTGACAATGCTATGTATCTTTTTTAGGACAACAATCATTAATATTAGGGAATTCAAATGTAATTGTGACAGGCATCGTACTTTGCTTATTCCTGTAGCCAGGAGGAGGGGTGGGCGATATTTAAATAGGGAGATAGAGAAGTTCTTGCAGGCTATGATCTCTTCACACACATTTGAATGAAAGGCTGGCTCAGGATTCATTTGTTTCTCCTTTCACAAACAAAATCATTATGGCTTGTGAGAAGCTGGTATTTTTGTCCATCTGTGATCAATCTCAATAGCTTGAGGGGATGAAAATCTAACACATGGTTACACAATCATTAGACTTGACACATAAGCAAGAGAGTCAGACACTCATTTACTAAAATGGATTGAGCAGAAAATCCCAGAGCATTCAATGCAAATGAACCGGGAAGTTTCCAAGAATCTAGGTCACTTTAAGCAATGGAGAGTAATGGGTTTCTGAAATCATCAATAGCACAGGTCCCCAAAATAGGATCTCACGTAACCCATCAAATACTCAACTCCCGAATATCACCAGAACAGCCTGTTGTTAAGACAAAGCTGAATTTATTGTCTATGGAGGTAAGGGTGACTACTGCCTTAAAAAGGGAAACAGGGTCACCTGGGTGGCTCAGTGAGTTAAACGTCTGACTCTTGATTTTGGCTCAGGTCATGATCTCATGGTCATGGGATCCAGCCCTGCATCAGATTTCACACTGGGTGTGGAGCCTGCTTGGGATTCTCTTTCTCTCCCTCTCCCCCTGCCCCTCCCCACCATGCTCCTGCATTTTCTCTCTCCAAAAAAAAGGGGGGGGGGAATATGCTAAGCCACTATATTTATTGAAATTTTGATATCTGGTTAAGTGCAGAGAACTTTCTAAGGTTGAGTAAGGATCATGACATAATAGTTTAGGATTGGAGTACATTTGAGGCAAGGGGTTAAAAGAATCTTGGGCTGTAAATTATCAGTTAATGCTTTCTGTTGAAAAGTTGACAGGTCTTTCCAGAGACTCAGGAATAAGCGATAAAGTTATTTGGAACTTTTATCTTTCTGGAAAGAGTCTCCTGGAATAGTAAAGTTATGCTAATGAAAACAAGATGATAGTCAAGTCATGTTTATGTAGACAGTAAATTGTGTGGCACATGGTTTCTCTTCAGGAATCTTCCCAATTTTTAGTAATCCACAAAAGTCTCATATACTAGCACATTAATTTTCATATCTTCTGAATCTTGTAAAGTTCCTCGTGTATGAAAACATCCAATAACTGATGAATAAATACAATAAATCAATTAAATTAATACTGGGGTATAGATGACTGATAAAAGAACCTTTTTAAAAAGAATTTTTGCCATGAGAAGCAGTAGAAAGATTTATGGATCATGAAAAATGAGGGAAAGAACCACAAAGAATAAAAGGAATAACAATGAAACAAGGGAAGAAGAAAACACAATGTTTACATTTCTTAACTTCACCAATTGTCCGAGAAGCCTTTGCCTAAAACCACTATTGCTCCCTGGAGGACCCTAGAAATCAACTGTGGCAGTAGGTCTTTGGATGTGTCTTAGGAAGTAGTGCTGTTGTTTCTCTGAGTTGAAGATTTTGTCCTAAGAAGTGAGGATGGAGAGCCTCTCTATGTTCTCCATGGACCTGTGAGGAGGGAGACTTTCAAGTCTAGGAATTTGGATTTTTCCTCTCTTCTCATTTCCTTTAAGAAAGCATAGATCCTTTTGGAAATATCTAGAGGTACTATATATCTGACTTTGAATTTTTACAAGTAATCAATGAATTTGGATTATCCAACATGAAAAATATGAGTTGAAGCCTAGTGGAAATCAGACATATGATAGCCTGTAATCCAGATAGTGGGCACAGAAGATAAATATTCTGCATGTATGTTTTAAACAAGAAACATGAAAGGAGTTAGGAAATAAATTCATCTTCTACTTCAAATTCCTTATTTCAAAAGTCTTTATGGGAATAAGAATAATGATTAGAGGGGGAAAGAATTTGTGAATGTGTAAAATAGATACCCTTGTTCACTAGGCTTTGCATGTAAGCAAATGCCATAGAGCCCAAATTGGGAAAACCCTTGGAATGTGAGCCAAGTCCAAGCACAGTTTCCTAATTCCAGTTCAGCCTGAGAGATATGGGCTGTTCAGCTACATATTTGTGCAACTCAAGTAGTTAAAAATTATCAGAAAGCATCCTCTTCTAACACCTAGTCTGTATGGTGGATTGTTCTGATGGGAGTTCAGTAGAAGTGCACAATGTAGATTTCATCCATGTTCAAGTTAGGGCAGCCTATGACATTTCTAGAGCTGCAGGAAACACCAGTCCAGATCTAAAATACATAAGGAACCAAATGGAATTTTCAGGTGAAGTGTCAGTCTGCACATGAAACTCCATCCTTAGACCTGAGAAATCTCAGCCTTTGCCTCAACTCCATTCTTTAGAGAACTTGCGCTCGCCTGTATCATAAAGTGAGGAGTCCATGGATTCAGGCAGAATGTGCATCAATAGCCCATACCCTTCACTTTTGGATAACTCTCCAGATTGTGGGACCCTGGAATTTCCTGCCCAACAAATCCTCGGCTTGCTGCAGGGTCTGTGCCCCACTCTATCCTGGCTCCCCACTCCTAATGCCACACCTTGGAACTAGTGTACACCCCTAGGCTCACTCCTTGAGCCTAGGAGTGACCAAGAGACCACCTTTTGCAAAGGGTGTACAAAGTCTGGACATGCAGGCTGGGGTACCCACAAATGTGGATATAAGCTTTCTGACATTTTAGGATCAGGTCAGGAGTGGGGGTGGGGGAGATGGGAAGAAGGAAAATGGACAACTGTGTGTCAGGAACCAGGAAGCTCTGTCTCCACTTACCATGCTCCTGTGAAACTCCAACGAATTAAAGAATTCGCAGTTGAAACTTGCTCTTTCTGGTCATTATGAAAGCATAGCTGTCAAGGCTGGAGAATAGAACACGGTTATTTAAAACTAAATGGGAAGAAATCAGAGGGAGACAAACCATGAGAGACTCTTGACTCCAGGAAACAAACTAAGCGTTGTGGAAAGGAAGGTGGGTGGGGAGATGGGGTAACCGGGTGTTGGAAATTAAGGAGGGCACGTGGTGTGATGAGCACTGGGTGTTATATGCAACTAATGAATCACTAAACATTACATCAAAAACTAATGATGTATTATATATTGTCTAATTGAATTTAAATAAAAAAAGAACAGGTTATTTAGTATTTTATTAGTTTGATTTATAACTTTTAAATGTCTGCCTGTAAGGAGTGTGGACCTAAATTTCTACTCTATTCTCAGGCCCTGCACATGTTAGAGGTTAGCCTGAATGGTGTGTGTGTGGGGCGGGGGGGGGGGGGAGGGTGTGTGTGCACGTGCAGGTGATCAGGATGGCATTGGTTTGGGCAGTTTAGGTAGGAGGTCTTTATGCGTGAGATACATGTAACTCAAATCGGGGGAAGTATTTCTAGTGAAAATCTTACCTTTGCCCAGAAATTAAAAGACTTTTCCTTGCTGTTAGAAAACAAATAGAAGAAATTGAATTAAGCCACGTGTGACAGAGTATTAGTCTAGAAGACTAATGGATGGTGGCAAGGATGGTAGTTAAGTGCTGGAATTAGGTCCCAGAGAGATAGTTAAGTCTTTGTCAAAAGAGGTTGATTCTTATCATACATTGTTCATGTTTGGTTTTTTCTATGGGAAGAGGGTTGATGCCTAAAAGAGCTTTTAGGATTTGTACAGCGTGAGCATCTCTAACTGAATTAGTTCTACTGAAAACATAATCCATCTATCACTGGATTTATATAAGCATGGTTTATTAATTTTTTATTCCATTTGGAATTTTATATAGTAGTCCCCCTGATCTGCATGGATTACATTCTAAGACCCCCTAGTGGATGCCTGAAACTGAGGATAGCTCCCAACCCTAAATATAGTATGTTTTTTTCTAGATATATATACTTATGAAAAAGCTTAATGTATAAATTAGGCATAGTAAGAGATTAACAATAACTAATAATAAAATTTGACAATTATGACAATATACTGCAATAAAAGTTATGTGAATGGTGTCTGTCTCTGTCTCAAAGTATCATATTGTACTGTATTTGCCCTCCTTGTGCTGATGTGAGATGATAAAATGCCTAAAATTTGATGAGATGAAATGAGGTGAATCACATAGGCATTGTGATGTAGTGTTAGGCTACTATAGGCCTTCTGACTGTATGTCATAAGCAGGATCACCTGCTTCTCGATTGTGGTTGACCACAGGTAACTAAAATCTGCAAATATACAATTTTCTGTATCAGAAATTTTTTCAATTTTACTAAGAAAATGTGTTTCCCTAAACTGTGCTATGTCCTGACATAAAAGAAAAAGTTCAAGCTTGCCTCTACTATTGAGTGGTGATCCAGTAGCCTAGGTGGAAGCTGAGGACAAAGAATGGACAGGCGCATTGCAGTGTGGGCCAATTCTTAGGCCATAAGAAGCAAAAAACCATAACTTCTAGAGCAAATGGTCTGAAAGGTCAACAGTAAACACAACAACTGCCTTAGCCCTGCTTCCCCCACTCCAATTCTCTTAGTAACCCCGTGTCATGCTAATCCTAACGTGACATGTTTGACGTCAATGCAAGATTTTATATCTCCTAGGTATTTGATAAAACTAGTAGCTAGCAGTCCTGTGTATTCTTGTATACAAAGCCATCTTATCCCAAATAGAATACACAAGGAAGAAAGCAAAACAAAGCAAACACAACAGAAATAAAACAGAACTTTCTCCTCCAAAGAATGCATATGTCGAAAGCAAAAAAGCTATAGTAGTCCATGAGAAATGACAGGCACTTACAAAAAGAGTGTTTTATTAAAAATTTAAGAAGCTATAAATGATTCTGAGAAACAGTGAGGCAATTTGAAAACACTTGTTAATATAATTACCTATGCAGAGGCAGTGGTCGGAATATAAATCTGTGGTTGCCTCAGATTACTTAGCTGGCAGAGTAAACCTTGTGGTGGAATTAATTTTCCCCTTCATATCTAAATCTTTGGTTTCTATATATATTGGAAGTTCCTATAATAAGACAAATGTCTCAGCAATTGTTGGAGCATAGGATACAAATAGTCTAAAAACTCTTCTAATAGTAAACTGCCCTCCACTGATTCCTTTACTCAATGGTTTACCCCTAGCTTTTTTAATTTTATTCCTTTGCATCCTTAAAGAAATCAAATTCAGGAGAGACTTGACTGTCACTAACCCTTCCCAACTGCTGGCTTTTCCAAGTGCTTTCAAATAGTCTCAGAGAAATCCCCTGTTTAGTCGTATGTACCACAATTAACTAGAAGGGCAAAGGATGCTGGCCATTGCTTTTTGTCAGTTACATGGAGTATCACATACGTGATTGGTTCTGCATGGGGATAAACAAGAAATATGAGAGGGATACCCTACGCCTGTGAACCTTGGAGTCTGGCTGGACCACAGATGGGAACATAAGAAATGGAGAATTCTACTACTAAAAAATAAAATGAACGCTGAAACATAAAACATTCACCTCTCTTCTCCCAGTTTCTATACATGCTCAATTCCCTCATCTTCTCTTCTCACTTCTTTCTGTCTATAAACTGCCCTCAGATATTTCAGGGACATTAGGAAAATGTAAGTAAGACATTCTCTTAAAAAGCCAACTTTGAAAAATACAAGTTTTTAATTGTATAATTGGTATGTTCTCAAAACATATATCTGGCTCCTGTTCTCTATCTTCACTTGGAGGGAGACATGTTTTTTTCCAGCTTATTTATTTAGCTATTTATTCATATACTGAGTATCTCTATCAATTCAATATCCAATCCTTGCCCATCACTCTGACCCATGCTGTGCACCCAGAGTGCAGGCTGTAGATAGGGAAGATTAAAGGGACTCCCAGGATGCCAAGTAAGGGGCATTTGAAGGTCAATGGACACAGATCTAGTATCACAGCTGAGAAGTAATATTAATTAAGATTTGGGTCAGTGATAACATTTCGAGCCTGTATATTGACTAAAGCAGAGGGTCAAGGGGTTGAAAGAAAAGGTATCTATACGGACTCTAGAGGGCCAAATTAAAAATGTTAGCTGGCATTTTTCCACTCCTTCTCCAGGGTGCCATGGCTGTTAAAGTGGAATTGAAATGCATCCCTCCCAGTCTGGGGGCCATTCTGATCTGACAAAGCAGAGCTACCCACTGTGCTAAATGTTTTGCCACTATTGCTCTGCCCTCATTCTTGGTTACAACTGCTTTCCAATTAATATCTTGGGTGCATTATAAATTTGCTCTGGATGCCAGTCATTCAATAAAAAAAAAAAAAACACGCTTAAACTGAACTCAGCAGTTACAATTATTTTTTTTGGTAACTTTATAGGTTCTTTTTTTTAAGTTATCTAGGACTTACTCTTGTTTTATAGATTTCCCTGACTTCAAAGACCTCAAATCACAGAGAGCATAATTCACATTTTTTTTTTTTTTTTACACTTTACATGATGGGTTGGTTTGCTGGAAAGTTTCTGTTTGCTCCTCAAGATCTACTCTCCTCCCTTTTCTACCTGTTCTGTACTCTGGGGAGGCTAACTTACATGCACCCTACAAATAGAACCTCTTGTCCCGTGGCTTTCTCTTGGATTTGGCCAATGGGAGGCATCAGTCAGGGATTAGAGTTTATTTTCCTAGTTTCCTCACTGTTGTTCAATGCTCAACTGCTGGTCACTGCTTCCGACAAGGGAGGACGAAAAGGGAAGGAGCGGGCCCCCCATACAGTCTCTCCGTCCCCAGGTCCCAGTGACTTTTTCTTCCCTTTGAACCCTCATCTTTATGAGAGAAGTAACCAAACACAGGATATTGCATTATCTCTTATTTCCCTATTCCTGTTAGTGCCTTTGTAAACTGTTCATTTGTTAGTCTCCTCAAATTAATCCAACTGGAATATATCCCTGTTCTTACTGTGATATAGACACAATGGAGAAACTAGCTTATTTGGATTATTTGCCAGAAATTTTCTAGAGGTGATGTGGTAGAGGCAACTGCATCGTCATTGAAAAAGGTCAGGATAGAATTCCTCATTGTGTGACCTTGGTCTAGTTACTTAATCATTCTGTGCCTGAGTTTCCTTTTCTATAAAATGAAGTTACTTTTCAGATTTCCTGTGAATATATAATTTATGAAAAGTGCTAAGCACAGTACCTGGGGCAAAGAAAATTTTTTATCCTGGTAGCTAGCAATCAATCCAGTCACTCAGGTGTTAATGAAGCCAATAATCCAGTTTCCACCCTTGTAGAAGCAGGCTTCTCTTTATTGCTTGGCCACTCAATGCCTTCTTGCACTCTTAACCCTGGATAGACATGAATTCATTGATTCAACTAATATTTATTGATTGCCTATTATCTAAACGACATCATGTTAAGAGCTGTGGAGAATTAAAATAAGATGTAAGTCTTATTTCTTAAGAAGCTTATATTCTAAAAGAAAGAGAGAGACAAAGGAAATTATCATCAACTGGATTCCTAAGAGCTCCTAGCCACTATCAGGTCTTCAAATATTCTTACTTAGGAAGCTAAATGCCACAGTAAGGTAGCATACAGGAGATGTCAAAGAGGCAGATTGCCAACAAACTAGAATACAAAATATTTAGAGAAAGAAGTGTATTTCTTTGAGTCTGGTAGTGATTGTCTTGTAAATGCAAGCCATAAATGATCCAGAAACACTTTTGGAATGCACACTCGAAGAAAATAGGTGTGATTTTTTTGCCCATGAGAGGCGGTCCATTCATTCACTGACCCTCTTTTCTCTATTCCAGAGTACAGTTATCTTTTTACACAACTTTGACCTGGCCATCCAAATCATGATTTCAAAAAGCGAAATCTATTTTAATTTGTTGCTTAAATGATACAAAGAGTGCACTCAATGTTTAATTCTACCACAGATATCAAGGACTCTCTGATCCCCCTTCAAATACAGATTTGAAACACGTACTCCATTATCATTGTTTTGGTTTTTCACAGGTCAATGATGTTCTAAAATGAAAAGTCCAGGGTTATAAGGGTCCATACTCCTGACAAGGGAGCATTTGGTTGATTTATTTGGGATCTCAATTTTCCCTACAATAAAATGACAAAATGTTGGTTTGCTCACAAAGAATTCCTATTTCCCCCCAATTTCAATTCTAAGCCATTAAAGATACATTAATATCCTTCAAGCCTATTCATCCAGGTGAGAAAGGTGGGAAATTCAAGTTCTTCAAGGAGAAAATTGCTTTTAGTATCTTGTCAAATAAATGACCACTGTTTCTGCCTACACATGAGCAGTTTGAGCAGAATATACATAATTGCTAGTCTTAGAATTTTTCAGCCCTTAGAATCTTCTGTATTTATTAGGAATTCATTTATATAAAAAAATAAAAGTAAAGGGGCATTGGACTAGCCAGTTGATTTTGAAGGAATCTGGTCATTTGATTTGGGATGGAAATAATCTTTCTTACATGGCTTCCCATTTGTCTTAGTGGTTGGAGTGAGTTTCATGGGCCCAGTTTACTGCCATCTGAAACTCTTGTGAGTGTACTTGGGTGTGTGAGTTTGAACATTATTGGCACATCAAACAACTCATAAGCAATTTAGTTAGTCAGTGAACTGTAGGCTCTAGTGCTTTCCTAGGAATACAGACAATTTCCTATATATTACACATCTACTAGTATTAAAGACAAGCTATGTGATGCCTACATCTACCAAAGGTAGTCCATCTGGGAATATGAAGAGACACAGTAGACACACACACACACACACACACACACACACACACACATATGCCGACATAGACACATACATAGACACATAGACATGTGACACATACATACATGGATGCATACACACAAACAAAAACACATCTATCTTTCCATGTCTCAGAACATCCATAAAATGACACACTTTGAGTGATGTAAAATTATGTGGTAGGGTGATATGAGACATCAGAGAGGAAAGGTCAGTTCGTGGTGAGATTTCACTGTATATCCAAATTCATCTGGGGTTTGGGCTGTCAAACAGTACAACAAAGGCGAGACTTATAAATTAGTTATCTGGCCAGCTGAAGTTGAGAGTTTACTGTTACTTTAGCTCTTTCCTCATTCCATTTCACCATAAAAACAAAACAAACAAGCAAACAAATGCTGACACATTGCTCCCACTATTTCTGTCAACTGCAATGCCCTGAGCCCTACCACAGTCTATTTTCAAGAGTTAGTTATATTTGAATAAATGCTTTGAAAGACTGTCTCCATTCATGACTGAAGGGCTGGGTCCCTGCACTTGTGCAACCTCACATGTTTGTGTGCTATTAAGGAGAATACTATTAGTTTGCAGAAATTAAATCTTGGAACTTTGTAAGGGGAAAGAGTCTTAGATATCACATAAGTAAGCAATTCTTTTAAAGGTGATGCAGCTGAAGCCCTAAACAGGTGAAGTGACTGTCCCAGGGTCCCACAGCATCATCACCATAGCTTCGTCCTTTGGGATTTAAGGTCCCCGCCCCCCGCCCCGAATGAGACACATTCAAATGTATTGAGCACCATGCTAGTGAATTTTACAATATATTATATAATTTGCTTAATTATCACAACAATCTCATGAGGTGGATATAATCCTATTTTACAGCTTGGAAATTGCCTGGTTGGTCAATGGAGGGGTCTGGACTGGAACATAGGTCTCTACACTATGTTTCCAGGGATATATCCATGCCAAATCTGCTTCCCTGCAGTCATTGATTAAAATGCAAACACACCTGGGATTATAGTCTTAGAAGCTAATATCCCAGTTACTAATCCTGCTTTGGGGGAGATTAGTTGATGACTTGGTGAGAGCAGGAATTGGACTCTGAAGTTGTGCTTAAAGGCAGATTTTGATAGTGAAATGGCAGAGTATAAATGACCTATTTCATAACTTTGCCTTGAGCTATTCTTATTCTATTTACCCATCAGCTGCGTGTTAGCCTGGTAGAGGGGCAGATGGGAAAACCATTGCCAGAAAAGAGATAGGTCTGTCATTACTGGAGAAAATGAGTCCCCCCCTCTGATACCCCCTTCCATGAGAGCCCTATCAAGAAATGGGCTTGCCCTGGAACCCTCAGAGGAAGCCCATTTTCTGCGGAACAGGACAAGCTCCTCCAGGCAGTCTCATCACTTTGTGGCCTCTACAATGATAATATATTTGTGCCTAATCCATAATTAACTGGGAAGAGCATAATATTAATTATTTTGCTCAGTTGTTAATCAGTGGGGTGTTTCCCTCCCACACCCCTCCCATTGCACACTAACCTGTCAAACTCTAGTAATTGTTGCATGAACAGGTTTGGGTAAAAGTCTCCAAGGAGGACAATTCTCTTGTTCCATTAGCGAGAACACATATAGATCATTTTCAGTGCTAATCTAGGGCTAAAATCAATTATGTCTCTTGTATTTAAAAATTAAATTGACTCGCCATGGGAGCAGGATGAAGGAAAAATACATTCCTCCTATTATGTGTAATTACAATTGTAAAACATTTTCCTTCGGAATGTAATTGCTGCCTGCAGAGGCTGAAGCAAGAGCTTGAAGCGTTTAGTTGAGAAAGGCTGGGCTTTCTTTCAGGTTTTTTCTTTGGGCTTTTGTTTCCCACCCCTCCCCAGACCTCTTTCTTCCTCTTCATTTTAATGCTATTATAACACTGTGAGGTCCTCTAAGGCTTCTCGACTTTCAAAGAATCTCAAATGTAGTTTAGGGCATAGGGAGCAAAAACCAGCACAGAAAAAGAGAGCTAATTATGCCTGTAATCTATATGATGAAAACTTCAATCTTACTAGTATTTATTTAGTGTTCATTGTGTGGCCAGGCCTGAGTTAGGTGCTGTGGGAAACACACACAAATGACATGGTCTCTATTATCAAGGTTTTTGAAGTTGATGAATGACTCAAGTATAAGTTATATAAAAAAAAATAAGCAGTTTTTCTTTCCTTTTATTTTAAATTGACAATATGATTACTTGACCAATGATAGACATTCCAATGCTCAGGGAGGTCAGTAAATTAGGAGATCACAGAATTGATTATGGTTCTTTCCCTAAGACTCGGTTCTCAGATTTGTCTTATTCCTTCCCTCAGCAACACCATCATTTCTCATTAACTGCAAAAATTCCATTTGGAAGAGTATTTTGGCTGGAAAGAACAATAACCAACTCTAAATGGCTCACATATAGAATTGCTAGATGAAATACAGGCTACCCAATTAAAAGTGAAATTCAGATTGTTAAGAAACAATACAACACCCCCAAAACGAAGTTGTTTAGGCTAAGCCTCGAGTCATCAATCCAAGGCTTAATTACAATTTCAGCTCTCCCAGAAATGGAATCTTAAACCAGTCAATCAGGAATCACCTAGTCAGGTAACCGACCTGCCTTGATAGTCCCCTGCCATCTCCTAAAGGACAGTAACTTTGCAATAACCAACCTGCCTGCTTTTTTGGCTTGGTATAACTTCCTTGTTTCTGTTTCCTCCTGCCTATTAAAGTCTTTCATTTTGTACAACTCCTCAGACCTCCTTTCTAACTACTAGATTGGATGTTGTCTAATTTGAATTGATTTTTGCTCAAATAACCTTAAAATTTTTAATATGTCTCAGTTTATATTTTAACAAGATAACTATTATATGTCTTTCCTTTAAAAGTATAATTATACTCCAAATATTGCATGGGACATACTTACACTGAAACAAATGTATTCATTGTTTACCCAAACTTCACAAGTAACTAGGTGTTCTGAATTTTTTTGGCCAAATCTGACAAACCTATTTACATAAAGAGAATCATTTATTATTAGAATGTGGAATGTCTAACCATTTATTAATAGAATATATGATGTTTCCAAGAATTCAAAGAGTAGAGTTATATCTTGACCCCAAAAATAGACTGAATCAGGGCACAGAATCCTCTTTCTCTGTCCCCATCTCTGTTTCTCTTTATACATCTGTTTTATTCTTTGCTTTCACTCCAGGTAAGCTTTCTGTGTTTACCAATGCCCATCATGGAATATAGACATCACTGGCTATTTTGATCTCTTTTTTTAGGGACATCAGCCATGCTGTCCTGGAACTGCTTAGTCCCAAATCCAAATTTCTGGGGAAAATATTGATCGGCCAAGCTTTTGTTAGTTGCCCACAGTTCAAAAATTAAGTATAATGTGAGATTAATGTCATATTTTATAAATCCTATGAAATCATGGGTGTAAATGGTCTATTCTTATAAAAGTGATGATGACAAAAGAGAAGATTGGTTACAAAAATATTGCTGTCTCTTACAACTTGTTAAATCAGTGAACTCCTAATATATATTATTTTCAAAATAAAATTTTAGAGTTCCTACTTGCTAAAATGATTTGAAGTCCATTGTCATCTTTAAAATCACCCCAGTTAAAATCTGTATCTTTACTTTTCTGTTAAAAGTAGCATTTCCATTCGATTTATTTTTGGGTGTATGTGACATTATCACACTCTCCTATTGCCTTGCAGTCATTATTGACTCTTTTCCTTTACCTCTGCTTTTTCACCTGTAGTCAGCCTTCGTACTCTATTAACACTTCCATCATAATATCTTTTAAATTTCAATCTTTTTTTCTTTTACACATTATGTAATTCTATAATGTTACTTGTATCTTAATCACTTGTTTATTAATCACCGATATTGTGTAACAAGTCTTCCAAGCTCTTTTTGTTTCAAAATACTCAACGTATGTAGTAGTTTTAGATTCTTTAGTTTTTTTTTTTTTTTTTTTAAAGAACAGGTTGTATATATCATCTTCTCCAATTCAAGAATAGGCTGCCACCATCTGTAGACTCTGGGATGGTGAATGGAATTAGTTCTGTTTTGAAGACCTAGTGCCTCGATGTAGAGTAGCCTCTGAATCCATTCTTTCCTACTTCATAGGGTTGTTGCCAAGATTAGATGCTTCCAAATATATTGTTTATGGGTTTCAGCATCTTATTTGTGATCTTTAAGATGGTATCTGTTAATATCAATATTCAAAGTTTCAACCAAATGCTCCAAATTGCTCGCCAGCCATGTTCTCTATTCATAAATTTATAGAATCAGAATTGTCATAGTAGAAAGTGGTCATGACAGAGTTTTGAACATCCTAAACCCAGAAGTCTGTCTGAAGCACCCCCCAGAAATTATACTTTATTGATTCTTTCATTTTGTTAAGGTACTCAATAAAAATAGACATGATACCTCAGGTTCCTCAAATTATGTGTTTCTCTATGTTCATTTTGATTCTGTTTATCAAACCAATTTCAATGAATTTCTAAGACAAACTGTCCATCAGTGAATGAAGAGAAGAGGCAAGCTTAGTTTGAAAATAATCACTTCAACTCTCATGAAAAGATACCATCACAAAGTGTCCCAAGGATTAATTAAGAAACAGGGGGAAAAAACTTTGAGTTAAAAAACAAATATATTCTAACATATACTGATAGTGAAACCTCATTTTGCAATGCAATTAGATCAACTGTGTGTTCATTGTCCTTAACAAAGTAGTGACAATACTATACATGTATGTATAACTGCTTTGCATTTCCTAGAAAGATACTGTAATTGTGGTAGAAACAGTAATAGTAGTATAGCATAAGTAGCAGTAATAGTGATAATAATAGTTGTGTAGTTAGTATTGTTGAAAAAATAACAATCTGTAGATGCCAACTGATATAAAATTATAAATAATATGACCATTTTACCCATCTTCGTTGAAATTTGATAGGATTGACCTCATTCCCCAAGACTGGGTTCTGGTTGACCTAAGCCAGTCTAGGTAATCTCATCACTTCTATGGTATGGACAGTGAAAGTCTATGCCAATAAGTTTATGACATTCTTCACACAGAGATGGTCAGCAAGCTTCAATGGTAGACAATCAGCATGACACCCAGAAACCCATTTGATGGCTATGGAATTTGACTTTCTCTCCCCACACTCCCTGGAAATTTTTGAGAAAGGAGGTAGGTCAATTTGCTACTGGCAGCCACTTTGTGGCCTGAGGACACCAGGTTGCAAATTAAGCTGGCATTCAGAGGATGCAAGGGAAATTGAGAGAAGAATAGAATAATACAGGCAAAACTTTGATAGAATTGAGCCTAAAATTTTTAAATCTTACACTTTCTATCAATATGAGCAAACAGTTACTCCTTTTGTTTAAACTAGTTGGATATAGATTTATTATTACCTGCAATGACAAACATCTACATTAACATATATAAGTAGATCACTATATTTTACAAGATACTTATATAGGCTTTATTCATCTTGACCCTATATAGAAATCTGTGAGCTAAATGTTTAGATATTATTATATTCATTTATTAGAATTATTATTATGCTTATTTTATTGATGAGATTTTAGAGGCTCAAAGATACTGTAAAATTTTACTAAAATATGAAGAACATCTAGGGTTCTTCCGAGACCCAGGATTTTGGAATTCCATCACAATGTTATATTGAAGGAAATTACTCAATTGACTAGTGGGAACATCATTTTTTAAAGTTTTTATTTTAATTCCAGTTTAATTCCAACATACAGTGTTACATTAGTGTCAGGTGTACAATATAGTGATTCAACACTTCCATACATCACCTGGTGCTGATCGCAAGTGCACTTCTTAATCCCCATCACCTATTTAACCCACCCCCCCTTACCCACCTCCCCTCTGGTAACCATCAGTTTGTTCTCTATAGTTAAGTGTCTGTTTCTTGGTTTCTCTCTGTCTCTGTCTTTCTCTCTCTCTTTTCCCTTTGCTCATTTGTTTTGTTTCTTAAATTCTTAAATTCTACATGTGAGTGAAATCATATGGTATTTGTCTTTCTCTGACTGACTTATTTCACTTAGCATTCTACTCTCTAGCTCCATCCATGTCATTGCAAATGGCACGATTTCATTCTTTTTTATGGCTGAATAATATTCCATTTTAAATATAGATATATATCTATTTACAGACATAGATATATATCTTTATCCATTCATTTATTGGTGGACACGGGCTGCTTTCATAATTTAGCTATTGTAAATAATGCTGCAATAAACATAGGAGTGCATATATCCCTTCAAATTAGTGTATCCATATTCTTTGGATAAGTAACCAGTAGTGTGATTCCTAGAATGTAGGGTAGTTCTATTTTTAACTTTTTGAGGAAGCTCCATACTGTTTTCTACAGTGGCAGCACCAGTCTGCATTCCCAACAGTGCACAAGTGTTCCTTTTCTCCACATTTTCACTAATACCTGTTGTTTCTTGTGTTGTTGACTTTTAGCCATTCTGACAGGTGTGATGTGATATCTCATTGTAGTTTTGATTTGCATTTCACAGATGGTAAGTGATGTTGAGCGTATTTTCATGTCTATTGGTCATCTCAATGTCTTCTTGGAGAAATGCCTGTTCATGTCTTCTGCCCATTTTTAATTGGATTATTTGTTTTTTGGATGTTGAGATGTATAAATTCTTTATATATTTTGGATACACTTACCAAATGTCATTTGCTAATATCTTTTCCCATTCCAAATGTTGCCTTTCAGTTTTGTTGATTGTTTCCTTTGCTGTGCATAAACTTTCTATTTTGATGTAGTCCCATGAGTTCATTTTTGCTTTTGTTTCCCTTGCCTCAGGAGACATATCTAGAAAAAAGTTACTATGGCCCAAGTCAAGGAGGTCACTGCTTGTGTTCTCTTCTAGGATTTTGATGGTTTCCTGTCTCAGATTTAGGTCTTTAGTCCATTTTGAATTTATTTTGTATTTGGTGTAAGAAAGTGGTCCAATTCCATTCTTTTGCATGTTACTGTCCAATTTTCTCAGCACCATTTGTTGAATAGACTGCTTATTCCCATGGGATATCCTTTCCTGTTTTGCCAAAAATTGACCATACCCTTGTGGGTTTATTTTGGGGTATTCTATTCTGTTCTATGGATCTATGTGCCTATTTTGTGCCAGTACCATACTGTTTGATTACTACAGCTTTGTGATATAACTTGAAGTCTGGAGTTCTGATGCTTCGGCTTTGCCTTTCTTTTTCAAAATTGCTTTGGCTATTCAGGGTCTTTTGTAGTTCCATACAAATTTTAGGATTGTTTGTTCTGGTTCTGTGAAAGATGTTATTGCTTTTTTGATTGAGATTGCATTAAATGTGTAGATTGCTTTGGGTAGTATAGACATTTTAACAATGTTTGTTCTTCTAATCCATGAGCATGGAATGTCTTTTGTGTCCTCTTCAATTTTTTTAAGCAGTTTTCTGTAGTTTTCAGAGAACAGGTCTTTCACCTCTTTGGTTAGGTTTATTCTTAGGTATCATTTTATTTTTGGTGTAATTGTAAATGGAATTGCTTTCTTAATTCCTCTTTTTGCTACTTCATTATTGGTGTATAGAAATGCAACAGATTTCTATACATTGATTTTATATCCTGTAATTTTACTAAATTTATCAGTTCCAGCAGTTTTTTTAGAGGATTCCTTTGGGTTTTCTATATATAGTATCATGTCATCTGCAAATAGTGAAAGTTTTACTTCTTCTTTGCTGATTTGGTTCCCTTTTATTTCTTTTAGTTGTCTAATTGCTGTGGCTAGGACTTCTAGTAGTATGTTGAATAAAAGTGGTGAGAATGGACATGCTTGTCATGTTCCTGATCTTAGGGGAAAAGCTCTCAGGTTTTCCCCATTGAGGGTACTGTTAGCTATGGGTTTTTCATATAAGGCCTTTATTTTTTTTTTAAAGATTTATTTATTTATTTTACAGAGAGAGAGAGCAGGGGGGAGGGGCAGAGGGAGAGGGAGAGAAAGTCTCAAACAGACTCCATGCTGAGTGTGGAGCCAAACACAGGGCTTGATCTCATGACCTGAAATCACAACCCCAAGATCACAATGAGAGTGAAAACCAAGAGTCCCACTCTTAACAGACTGTGCCACCTAAGTGCTCCCACATAAGGCCTTTATTGTGTTGAGGTATATTTCCTCTAAACCTACTTCTTTGGGGTTTTTTTATTATGAACAGATGCTATACTTTGTCAAATGCTTTTTTCTGCATCTAATGAAATGATCATATGGTAATTATCCTTTCTCTTATTGATGTGATATATCACATTGATTGGTTTGTGAATATCAAACCACCCTTGCAACCTAGGAATAAATCTAGTGGGGACATCATAAAGGTTATAGAAAGCAGAGGGCAAATTCCTATTGGTAAGTTTATTAAGCCAGTGAGTTGGTTAGGTCCTTCTGGGCAGAATGAAAAGTATGAGACTAAAATGTAGGAAAGAGAAGGAAATTGATAGATCCCATCAGCATTCTGTGGGACTCTGAAGTCTCAAGAGTAAATCTGTTACATAGCTTTGTCCCTAATCTGTGTGTTTTGTCACTATTTTTAGTAACACATGTATGTCTCACATTTTTCCAAAATGATCAAAAGGCCTTTCAGTTAGCCTTGTACCTTTCTGTCAAGAAGAAAGTCTTAGATAAACTCATTAATGCTGAAGCATTAGGGGCTTAATTAAAATGCAAATCCTAACCAGAAAGATTTGCATTTCAATGAAGAAGAATGAAGGCGATGATACTTACCTTAAAGGAATAAAGCAGTACTTGTGGTATTTCAAGTATCAGGGAGGTTATTTTGGTGCAAGGATGTATTATCATCATTTTACAAACCACACTATTAGATAACGAACTACTTAACTCTTTGTAAAGTCCACCAAAAAAGGAGGGCATTATCACCTAGGGACCACAGTTTTAGTACCATCACAAATATAGAGATATCATTAGAGCCATGGAAGTATATGTGGACAGAAAGAGAGTTTAAAGTTATCAGCCACATACATGATTCCAGGTTATCAGCTAGTGGCAAGAAATTAAATGGGTTTAGAAGATTGAAAGTGACCTATTATGTCAGTTGTATTTTGACGATATCTCAGGTTTGTATAAGTAAGCAACATTTACAATACACATACAATTTTAATGAAATATTACAAACCTACTGAAAGATATAGCTAGTACATCAATGTACCCATAATTCCTATTTTCTTCAATTTTTTTCTAAAGAACTAGACTCAATATGTTTTTTATGATCACATTTAACCTTCCTTCCCAAGATAACTATTGTAAGATTTTTATTTATTCTTTGTTTTTATAATATTTCTACATATTTATGTATAAATAAAAATATTTACTAGTATTCTTCAGATTTTTTAAAAGATTTATTTGTTTGAGAGGGAGAGAAAGCACGAGCTGGGGGGTTGGGGGAGAGGCAGAGGGAGAGGGAGAAGAAAACTCCCCACTGAGCAGAGAGCCCCATATGGGGCTCGATCCCAGGACCCAGAGACTTTGACCTGAGCTGAAGGCAGACACTTAACAATCTGAGCCACCCACGCGCCCCTAGTATTCTTCAGATGTTTAAATACAGAAATTCTGTCCTATTAAACATTTCATTCAGCTACTAGTTTTTTTGGTTTGTTTGATATTTGTTTTTATTCTAAAACATGAACATGAATATGTTATAATTTTTACATCCATTCTCCTGTTTTTGGACATTTAAATTGTTCTAACATTTTATAATAATGACAGATGCTATAGTATATATTCTTATGCTCATCATCTTGTGTCTTTATGCAGGAGTCTCCCAAGAATACCCAGGTAGTTGCACCAATTATACTTTATTCTGTGAGTGTAAGAGTTTCTTTCTCCATATCTTTACCAACACTTTACCAACACTTTACACTTGTATAGTGTACATATGTAATTATATTTTCCAATCTAATAAGGGTAAAACAATTTTAATTTGCATTCCTTGATTACTAGTGTGGTTGAATATCTACTATGTTTATGGATATTCTTGTTTCTTGTGAATAGTCTATTAATAAATTGCTTCAATTTTTCCCTTATCTGTTTTTCATTTTTATTTTGTGAGACCTCTTTATATAACTTTTCAGTTATACCGTTAAAAAAAATCTTCTCAAGATCATGGCTTATCTTTTTATTTTATTTAAGATGTTTTACAGCACAAAATTTTAAATTTTAATATAATCAAATATATCAATCTTTTACTTCATAGTGTGCTTTTTCTATCCTAAGAAATTCTTTCCTACCTCAAAATCATAAAGATATAGTATATGTCTGGCATTGATCTTAAAGATGTATAGTGATAAAGCAAATGGACACAGTGCCTATCTTCAAGAAGCTTACATTCTGGTGAGGAGAGGGACAAGAACAAATAAACGATGATAACTTGGTAATTTGGGTTTTAATTTAAAAAAAAGCAGAACAGATTATAAATAATAGGGAGCCTTATTTTAGGAAGGATGTCAAAAAAGGAATCTCTGAGGAGGTAATGATGCATAAGAATCCTTCCGAGTGAGGAAAATAAGTGAACCAAGGGAGTATAAAGTATTCGAGGCAAAAAGAATAGTGAAGGCAAATGTTTTAAGACAGAAGCAAGCCTGGCAGGAGCAACCTATTTTTTTTTTTAGCCTTGACCAATACTGCAATAGTCTGAATGTTTATGTGACCCTCCATCACCAAATTCAAATGTTAAAACCTTAACCCTTAAGGTATTAGGAGTTGGGGCCTTTGGAAGGTAATTAGGTCATGAGGGTAAAGCCCTCATGAATGAAATTAGTGCCCTTATAGAGACCAACCAGGGAACTTACTGGTCCCTTCCATCATGTGTGGACACAATGAGAAGTCTGCAACCTGGAAGAAGGCCCTCACCCAACCACATGGCACCCTGATCTTAGACTTCTAGCTTCCAGAACTGTGAGATACAGATTTCTGTTGTTTACAAGTGTTGAAAGACAAAATTCAACTGAATAAAATTAAAAGATCTTATTGGCTTTATTGAATATTTCATGAATTAGGCAACATCCCACCAAGCACACAGAAAGGAGCTCTGGAGAGATGGACAAATGGGAGACTTTTAGAGGCAAAAGGGGGAGAGACAAGGAAAGTGAGTCACTTGATTTTCTTTGGGGGATGGAAGGAGCCTATGAGACAGATGAACTCACTAATGCTGACTAGGATATTCCAGATTTACTGTTTTAAGATTACATCCCTAGGAAACGTTGAAAACTGCAGTTAGGTTAGCTATGAAGTCTTGGTTTGCTGGCCTAGGGCTTGGTTTTGGGCCTGTTGTCTGTTTGTCTGTCTGTCTCCCTCTATTACCGCAACCCACCCAGTTTTTTTAGTATTTTTGTTATAACAGTTCAGGTGGACTGAGGCACACATAACTCTTGACCATACACTCAGCATTTCAACCTCAGCAGACAACTTAGTTTTTCTTTAACACAGATCATGATTTTTCTAGGTCATAAATATAAATTCCTCTTTTATATGGTCTTCTTTCCACCCCCACTCCACTTGCAAAATAAGGTTCATTCATTCATTCATTCATTCAAGTCTACTGCTTGTTAAGTAACTCATCAATAAAACTTTATTTTTTTCAATCTTCCAAACTCTTCCAAGAAGAGATACAATCTCTTAGTTGCATCTGTACAGGTGTTGGCAATTATCTAGTGACACTTATATACTTTTTGCCATACTTCTTTTCCTTTTTCACTATCTGTGTTTGGTGCACTGCCCAGAAGTTTGTTGCTTAATATATAATTAAACTGAATTCATCACCAATGCAATAGGGGCTGGAATTAGTGCTAGAGCAGTATTCTTGACTCTTCCTTTCATTGGAATTTAGAGGTCATAGTTGCTCCACACAAGGCATTTTGTGTCTCACTAGTCTGCATTTCCACCTCATTTTAAGCAGTGTTTCTTAGTGTTATGTAAACATTGCATATATGTGTGGTGTGTGTACCATTTCCTTAGGTAATATATCATACCTTTCTAACTGTACTTATCTGATATTTCATTGCTATTCTTGGAAAAAAGACCCAAATGTTAAGATATCAAAGTAATGTCACATTTGGGAGAAAAGATGCGAATTCCATCCCTCCACCAATGTCTCTAAAGTACATCCTTGCTTTTTCACACTTGAAGACATTTTCCTATATTGTTTAATTTCTGTAATTAAATTTTGACAATAGCATTTAAAACTCATTTGATTTTTAGAAAAAAATGCTTAATCTCTCACAACTTCAGTATTTTCATGTATAAATAGGGAAATAACAACTTTGTACAGAGGTTTTCTCCTTGCATTAAATAATATATCAATAAAAATCCTAAAGTGCCTGACACACTGTGTCATTGGTTAAATGCTAATACCCTTCCCTTTCTATGCTATTCCAAAGAAACCTGCTCATATGCACACAAGGACAACTACAATGTGTATAAAAGTGGAGAGAAAAAGACAAGCCAAAACTTTATGATGAACAGCTCTAACTTCAGTCTCGAAATAGGTATCTTCAAGGCATCTGTACTGCATGTGGTACCCAGGCAGACAGAGATCATGTTGAGCCACGGAAGACATTAGGACACTCAGTTACTTGATTTAATCTGGAATTAATTATACTGGACCTGTTGCCCCCTTTCCTCCTTAGAGGAGCTGGGGAGCCATATTATGAACTATATTCTACTTGGCTGAGGACCTGCCACTTTGCATTCCATTTCACCTGGGGAAAGGTTTTGACACCAGTGACCCATATTCCCAGGCACATCTTGGGGCACTACTCAGTATAGATTCACCATGGAGGACTCTGTATTTCTGCCGACTAAGTCCTAAATCCTACTTTCTGCAACTTGTTTAGGCATCATTTGGCTTGACCACAGCTTCACAAATATCTCAGGGAGCTACCTTACCTTGGAATTTCTATACTGAATTATAGGCCACTGCAATATTAGATACCCTTTCTTCTCTCCATTGTACATACTACCTCCTTCTGTTTTATACAGCTCTGTGGTATTTAAACTCTGATATGTCTTCTGGTTAAGAACCTTGGATTTTGGACTTAAGGTGGAATGAGCATATTGTTGCAGGAGTTTCTTGGTTTGGCTGCCTTTCTTGGCCTTTCTAAGCTATAGAACAAGAACCTTCAAAGCCTAAATTTATCTTAAATTGTGCTGATGACTTAGCTGCTTTTGTCATTTAAATAAGTCAAAGGAGATTTTAAATTTGCTTTACTGAGAGTCATGTATTAAAGCAGTTTGCTTCTTCTGTTAGTTTTGCTGATCCTCTGAAGGATTCCTTGATTTTGGACTGGTTTGAATTTATATAATTTCCCCCGAGGGAGTCAAGTGAATGCCAATTATGTGGCTAGGGTCAGGATTTAGGTTTCTCTGCTGGCAAACATGAAGGAAGGAAAGTATCTTCAGAGATGATGGGGGACACTGAATGGAACCACATCAAAGTCCAAAGGCGGAAATGAAGTCGAATTTGCTAGTAAAAGCAGAACCAACAAGTCTTGCAAGGGCAGAGGCTAGAATCCTGGTCTACATGGAGGATATAAGGCTTCTTGAGTTCTGATGGAGAAAAAATTATAGAAAAAGCAGGCTGAAAATAGCTGGAGAGGGAGAGAGTGAGGTAGAACTGGGGACAGACGGGTTCTCTGTCATTGCTTTGCCTGGTCTGGCCCATTATACTAGGGACAAACTAGACACATCTAAGCTATTGTCCACAGATGAACCAACTTAAAACTGAATGAATTTTCCCAAATAGTCATGGCATGGAAGTGTGCATGCTCAGATGGGAGATGCTCATTTAGAGGAGAATATGAAATATTCTAAATTTTCTGCTGTCAAAGAGACTTTAGGACAATGGTTATCTTGTTTGACATTTAGAAGCACCCATGGAGTTTTTAAAAAATATATTGATTCCTGGATCTCTCCTCAAAATACTCTGCTTTAATTGGTCTGCTGTGCAGACTGGGCCTCCCTGTGTGTTAAAGCTTCTCAGGTGATTCTAACCTGCAGCCAAGGTTGCAAGCTGTGATCTGGAAGCAAGCCTCACTCAGAATAATCTAATCCTATACCTGCATGAGAACAAACCTCTGCAGGGAAGAATCACACTGTCTTTGGTGGAGATATAAATTTTAAAGATATAAATTTTATCATGTTTTTTGCATAGCCAAATAGCCCCTGGGCTCTCAATCAGTTTTAATCTAACAGATATATTTCAGGCAATATTAAGTAGATCAATAGTCTATCCTGATTCAACTAACTGGATAATTATTCAGTTGTTCAATTCACTAGACAGAATCTTCAGCCATATAGAAGAGAAGCTATATTTTTTAAAGATTGGTAATGTGCAATAATGAAAAAGAAATTACTAAGAGCTTATTTTTTAATTGATTGATATGACAAAATGATGAAGCCTAGACTTTTTTTAATACTCATCACAGCTTGTTCCCATGTCCTAGAAATATTCTAACCCAGAAAAGTTCATGGGTTTGAATTGCTCAATAATGAAAGACAATGAAGTGAAGACAACATCGTATAGCTCATTTCCCTCTTCATCATGTCTTGGAAGACTGGAATCATCAGAAATGAAGACTCCACAGCCTTTCCTGGTTTTGATACATGAATTTCACTTTTACTGAATTTCCTCACAAAGATCCAGCAATGATGTTCAGGTCCTCATCATCAAACAAATGAGTTGGTGATGCATTTTCAGTTCAGGAAAATGTCATTAATTTAGGAGACAGCATGACAGAATTGGTCTAGAATCTGGAGAACTGAATTCTGGTAACAGCTAATATCACTGAAGGAACTGTGATTGGGTTCCTTAGTCAATCAAAGTTTAATTTTCCATTTACGTAATGGGGACAAATAAGACTTGTCCTGCATATCTAGCAAGTTCCTGCTGACATCAAAACTATAGAACTGCAGCCAGTGAAGGCTTTGGTCTACAACTTGGTTTTATTCCATTCAATGCTCATTTCCTCTGTGCTAGGCATTATTTTATTCGGGGATTTGTAGAAGAATAAGATACTGCTGAAATCTTGGAAAATTTTACACTTGTGATTGTCACAGAAGAATGAGACAGCCCACATTTTGGAAAAAAGTTTATAATCATGATTTGCTGTGTGAACCACATCTAATCTTTGTCCCAGCCTAACTAGGAGAGGAAATTTATCAAAAGCCCAATTCCCACCAGCAGATAAAGCCTAGAATTCATCTTTGTAGCCTTCAGTCCTCTACCTAGTGAGTCCTGAGTGGATCCCTTCATGTCCTCAACCCACTAAATATATTCTACTCTTTAACCTCAATCACATGAGCCAGGTTTGTAAAATCCGTTCTCTCTTCTGTTCTGTGTTGCATTCTAGTTCTCTACTGGGACAAAATTATTTCCCAAAGCTCCAGCCCCATGACATGGGACCCTGCTCGTCAGACTAGCATCTACTACTAAACTATCTCCAGCAATTGGGTGCTACACAATTTGTGAGGCTTAGTGAAAAAAATGAAAACATGGGACTCATTTGAAAATTATTAAGAAATTAAAGATGACCACAGAAGAGCATTAAACTGAGTACTGAGCCCTTCCCAGCACAGTACCCCATGTAACTATCATGAAGCCAGTGCTGCCTGAATCCTACAACCCAGCCACCATCTTGGGTCCTTTCTAAAAAACCAAAATAACAAAAGTTTTTTTATAACCCTACAAAGAGATAAGGCTACCCATCTCATTGTACATATTCTCATACTTGAAACTTGCCTTGAGGCTAACTATAGTACTACATTTTTTGTTTGCTGAAGCCTCTTGGACCTTGTCCAAGTGCCTCAGACAGAGTAGTTAAAATGTTGATATTCTCCTTTAAGGACATTGACTTCGTATAGTTAGCTCACCTCTCCTCAGCCCTGCACTGCCCACTCCCAGTTCTACAGTGGTAAATACTATCATCTACTGTCAGCTTAGGGTTTCCTAGTGGTGCATTACTGTCCAAGAAATAAATATGCATGGTGCTCCTCTCCAACACTCACCCCCTTGAGTAGTTCCTGAAGGTTTACAAGTATCTGGATGTGCAGTAAGCAGCAGGGCAGCTTCCTCATTGAACATTCAAATGGTTAGGCCCAAGGACTACAGTGTTTCAACTCAGACACTACACCTCTAGAGAGTGAGACCTTAAAGCATAAATACAATGAAATTCTCACCCACTGAACTGCAGATCACTTAGCCCAGAAGGATTTGGGCCGGGAATGTGGGATTTTACTCTGATCCAGCACAGCCTCTGGGCATTGTGATTACACTCTTCACAGGGATCCCTCCTTGGATCCTCTGACCCTTCTCAGGCCAAGGATGAGCCCTGAGGCCACTTTCAGAAATGGGGCCCAGATATCCAAAACCCTGGACCTAACTGGTGTCTTGTATCCTTGTTTCTTCTCAGAATTCTGTTCCTGTTAAGTCTCGTCTCTTATTTCTCCCCCATTCTGAGCTTTAAATCCACTAAAAGGAACCTAAGGCTGCCATCCTTAAAAAAAATAAATAAATAAAATAAATAAATAAATGAATAAATAAATAAAAATATTTTGCTCTTCCTCAATGATAATTACAGTTATTAGAAACATGAATGCCGGAGTTTTCTTTTTAAAGAGGGGGCAAGTGTTTTTATTACCTCCAGGTTAAATCTTCAAATACAATAGGAAAAAAGTGTTTTGTTTTTGTTTTGCTAAATGAGCAACAAGACCTATATTTTCAAACCTTACTTCACCAGTTTACTCCCCGGTCTACTTAAGTCCAGTGTGCCTTGTAGTCCATGATGGCTCTGACCTGCTTGTAAACAGTGATTTGAAGATTAAATGGAATAATATGTATGAAATGATTCTGATAGCGTAAAATGTGATAAAAATGGGTCTACATGGAAATTTTGTATTATTCACCTGATACTCAAATAAAACTAAGACAGTAAAATTCTAGAATGTTTTAAAAATGGAACACACACACATGCACACATATACAAACACAGATAGATAACGTTTAGTGTAAATGCTTCATTTCACAGGTGCCAAAACTAACTGAGTAGGACTAGAAATCTGTTTTATAGCTTCTTACTTCTTTCACTTTGGTGTACTATGTGGTAAAAAAAAAAGATTTGTTAGGCATAATTTGTTAGGCATAGAGCAAAAACAAGAGACCAGAGACTGAATTGCATTTAGGAGTTATTTCTCTGACAAAATTGTTGGTAGTGTATTCCAAGACTGTAGAAAGAATATGATGTCCGTCTCTTCTGGTGATGTTAGAAAATGTTGACAATTAATGCCCACAACCAGTAATTAACTGGAGTTGCAGAATGGTGACATTTTAATTATTTCATTTAATTTTCCTTTATGAGTTACAATAACTTCACAAAGAAATGTTTCCCCCACCTCCTCCCTCAACTATTTGGTTACCTGGTGGAACAACGCAGAATATGTAGGAAAATATGTAGAAAAGACAGAATAATTTTTTTTAATATACTTACTTCCCTATCTTTCTTATAAGGTAATTTTTTAAAATGTTATTAGGAATTCATGGATTTAAACATACTTGAAGATTCAATAATCTTACACAATTCACAGTGCTCACCATAGCACATACCCTCCCCAATGTCTATCACCCAGCCACCCCATCCCTCCCACCCCCCACCACTCCAGCAACCCTCAGTTTGTTTCCTGAGATTAAGAATTCCTCATATCAGTGAGGTCATATGATACATGTCTTTCTCTGATTGACTTATTTTGCTCAGCATAATACCCTCCAGTTCCATCCATGTCATTGCAAATTGGGGAGGGTATGTGCTATGGTGAGCGCTGTGAATTGGGTAAGACTGTTGAATCACAGACCAGTACCTCTGAAACAAATAATACATTATATGTTAAAAAAAAAAAAGAAGATAGTAGGAAGGGAAAAATGAAGGGGGGTAAATCAGAGGGGGAGAAGAATCATGAGAGACTATGGACTCTGAGAAACAAACTGAGGGTTCTAGAGGTGAGGGGGGTGGGGGGATGGGTTAGCCTGGTGATGGGTATTAAAGAGGGCATGTATTGAATGGAGCACTGGGCGTTATATGCAAACAGTGAATCATGGAACACTACACCAAAAACTAATGATGTAATGTATGGTGATTAAAATAACATAATAAAAACAAACAAACAAAAAACAAAATAAAACACAAGAGAAAAAAAAATAAATGTATTTGAAGAGTTCCAGTACATTGCAATGATTGTTATAATTATATCAAAAATATTTTGGGGGTGCCTGGGTGGCTCAGTTGGTTAAGCGACTGCCTTCGGCTCAGGTCATGATCCTGGAGTCCTGGGATCGAGTCCTGCATCAGACTCCCTGCTCAGCAGGGAGTCTGCTTCTCCCTCTGACTCTCTTCCCTTTTGTGCTCTCTATCTCTCATTTTCTCTCTCTCAAATAAATAAATAAAATCTTTAAAAAAAAATATTTTGGGTGGTGCCTGGGTGGCTCAGTCGGTTAAGCATCCAACTCTTGATCTCAGGGTCATGAGTTCAGGCCCCATGTTGGGCTCCACACTGGGCATGGATCCCACTTAAAAAAAAAAAGGAAACAAATTAAAATTTCTCCAAAAAACTTTCCTCTCTCCCTCCATCCCTCCTCTTTTTTTTTCCTTCTTTCTTTTCTTCCTTCCTCCCTGCCTTCCTGTCTTCTATTTATTTTCAAGAACTTAAGGCCTGTTCATTACTACTGGGTTGGTTATTGTCACTTGATCTTTTGAGTGGAAAGAATCAGGCTACATATGCATATTTTGAGTTGAGATTGGTATTTTCAATTCAGGTTCAGGACCACAAGATTTTTAACTTAACTTCTAATTTACATGTTCTTTCCTCCACATAAAGAATCTGCGTTCTTGAGAGCAATGGGGATGACAGAATTAAAATATTCAATAATTATACATTACTTTATTTCACTTTTCACACACAATAGGCTCTGAACAGCAATTCTAATACTATTACCATTAATAATGATTCTTAAAGTATTTAAAAATTTGATCTTTGTTTTTGTTGGGTTTTTTGCATATAGTTTTTCCATTCTCTTACCATTTTCTATGGTCATTCTGGGTTAATATTTTCAAGTACACTGTATAGTGTTTCTACATGTAGTTCAAATACTACTGGTTCTAGTACTACTATACTAGTGCTATGACTATTTTCCCAGAACTGTTTTCAATTGCAAATATTCTTGCTTATTCATCAAAGTAAGCTTAGTTTGACGATTACGAAGTCAAAATCTATTATTTATTTCATTAAAAATATATTTGTTGAAGGTGTACTATCCTAATGGATCTTAAGAGTCTTTTCAAATTATTCTGCATATATGACAGTTATTTATATTAATATAAATATTTATACATATAACTTCATAGTTATTCTAGACAATAGATCTAGAGCATATTTCACTTAAAATTTATGTAGTACAAATTTTACTTGTCATCTGAACAAATTTCTGATGACACAAAGCCCCTCTACTTTTTTTTAGTTAGTTTACATAAATGGAATTTGACTACATTTGTAACATTGTTTTTAGGAAGGTTGATACACATTAACATCCATATTCTCTGTCCTCGCTTCAAAACTGTCTAGTCCCAGTGGGAGCCATAAGGTTTCAAAAACATGAATTTGAGGAAATCTAAATAGAAATACGGCTTATGGTAATGGTTCTCATTTCTTTCATGTCACTAATTTACCTAGGCAACTTCTAAAACATATAAAATCTCAGACCATATCATAAACCCAATATGTCAGATTCTTTGGGAATACATATTTTGGAAAATGCTCACATGTCATTCTAATGCACAAAATAGTTGAATGCTATGTTCCCGAAGCAGGACATTTAGTCTGCAATAGATTAAGAAGCTAAATATACCAAAATTCAGAGGAAAAGGCATCAGCAGTTGGCCTGAAAATTAAGACAGAAGGAGAGTGGAGTGAGGTAAGGAGTGAGAAGGACAAAGCCTAGAAGAATGACTAGTGTGGAGCCAAGAGTCATTGCGAAAGTTCAGGGAGCCTGTTACTTAATCAGGAAAGGTGGTTATGTGGTATTAATGCTCTGCCTTCTAAGGGTTCTCATAAAATGCAGGAAAACTGGGACATATAGATGGCATGAGTGCCAAAACATAACTGTCTAGAGGTCACAGCGTACTTTGCTAATCAGTCATGAAACTTTTTTTCTTGTGAATTTGGATACTGATTCATAATTGTTACTAAAAAAAAAAAAAAAGAAAGAAAGAAAAACAGAAAAAACAAAAAATAGCCCAGCGTAGTCATTTCTAATAGGTTGTAGTTGGCCTGTCGATCAAGACATATTTGCCATTCTTATTTAGTATCTGAGCATTTAACATAAACAAAACATAACTCTTTGAATCTCAGAGAGGCAATGGCTGGATAAACTTTGGGTGGCTTAGATACAACTAAGGGATACCATCTGAAGAAAGACTCAGAGTGCAGGAGAAAATATCAGACTGCCCTAAAGCCTGAGTTGCTTGGTAGGTTGGGCAGTCTGCTGCCTCTTTTTTACAAAGGTCAGTATATTGTATTTTGATGGCATGAGTTACTCAGAATCAATGAGAGCTGAATCTGGAGAGCCTACATGGAAAGTACATCCATTCCACTGAATGTTAAGAGGAGACAACTTGTTAGAAAAATTACGGCTAGCCGTGTGAATATTTATAAGACACTTAACTTTTCTGAGTTTATAAAATGAAAATTGTATTAGATCTGTGCTTTCAAACTGTGCTCCATGAGTTGCTAAAACTGTCATGGGGCCTCTCAGGGGAGTTTCAAGCAAATAGCCTAGAAGTCGCTTAACCACCCTGCCCCTGCAAAACAAATAAACAAACAAAAACAAAACCAGAAGCATCTCAGTGTTTTTCTTTTTGAAATAGGGATACTAGGAACTGATTGGGTCCAGGGCCCGTGTTTGAGCCCCATCCTTGAAACTGATTCATCCCTAGTTTCCCACTGAGTTCTTATAACTTGTGTTTCATTGACTTAATAAGGTGAGCAGGAGGAGTTTGGAAGTGGTTACTCAGGAGAATAAAAAATCATTAGAGATAGAAACAGTAATATGTTCAGCTATGGCTCATAGACCTATATGAAGGATAACTACCCTGACTCATCTGAAATTGGATAAGTTGAAGAATGTTACCTGAAAAAGTACAGGCCACTTGATGCTTTATCCTTTAAGGCTGTCAATGACAAACAGTTATGCATATCAAGCCACGAATCCTGCTTATACAAAAGGCATTTATCATGATAAAATAGCATGTATTTAAATTTACATGTATAATTTAACAGAAATAATAGACTAGAACCTTTCCTCAGTCCTGCCCTGGAAATGAGAACTACATTTTAATTTATCTGCAAAAGTCTGCAGAATATAGCACCAAACACTTCCTTTCCCCTTATTCAAGACTGAGACAGCACAGAGAGAATCATTAGGTAAAGGTCATCTGGAAGCTTGTAGTAGGTTTCGTGAAGATATCTGAATGTCAGTCACTAAACTCTAGGCCAAAGATTTTATGTATGAAAAATAAGTTCATAGGTGGTCAAGGAGGCCCTTTCTGATGTGTGGATATTCAAGCAAATATCTTCATGAAACTTCTAGTTGATCCACATCCTAACTAACACTGGGGATGACACTAAATTAATGGCATTCTAGTAAGTGTTTAGTGTTATCTCATTGTGGTTTAAATATAGATTTGCCTAAGGACAAATGATGTTGGGAATGATTTCATTTGATTATTTGTCATTTGTATATTCATTTTGGTGAAGTGACCAAATCTTTGCTCTATTTATATATTATACTCTATTTATTATCTATTTTCTTATCTTTGAGATTTAAAAGTGTTTTCTAAATATACTCTGCACTCAATTTCTCCCAGCTTGTGGTTTTCCTTTTAATTCTAAGTGCCTTTCAAAGTGGAAAAAAATTTAATTTTGATAAGGTTGACTTTATAAAATTTATCTTTAACTGATCGCATTTTTTGTGGTGTATCTAAGCAATTTTTTTTAAGTTTATTTATTTGAGACAGAGAAAGAGAAAGCACAAGTTGTGGAGCACAAGTTGTGAAGGCAGAGGGAGGGGTAGACTCCCCCCTGAGCAGGCAACCTGACATGGGGCTTGATCCCAGAACCTGGAGATCATGACCTGGGCCAAATGCTCAACCAACTGAGCCACCCAGGTGTCCCTAAGTAATCTTTGACTAGCGCAAATTCGGAGGGATTTTCTCCTATCTTTCCTTCTACAGGTATTTTAGTTATAGGTCTTTTAGTTTAATGTTCCATTTTGAGTTACTTTTCGTGTGTGGTGGAGGGTTGACTTCAATTTTTGCTTTTGCATATGGATATCTAATTGTTTCAGCAATCCTTTGTCCATTGAATTTCTTTCAAACCTACTTAAAAAATAGGTTGTTCATATGTTAATCTATTTCCAGATGCTGTGTTCTGCTCTGTTGATCCATTTGTCTGTCTTTATGATAATACCACACTGCTCTGATATTTGTAGCTTTATAGTAATATTTATAATCAAGGTTGCTTTGGGCTATTCTAAGTCCTTTACATTTCTACATAAATTTTAGAATCAGCTTATCATTTTCTACATCAGACCCTAGCAGGATGTTGAGATTGTATTAAATCTATAAATTAATCTGAGAAGAATGTCATCATATAATATTGTATCCTCTAAGTCATAAACACTGTATATCTCCTCAATTATTTAGATCTTTTAACACTTCTCTCTGCCATATTTTGTAGTTTCTTAGTTCACAAGTCTTACATATTTTTTCAGCTTTATATCTAAATAATTCATATTTTGATGCTTGCTATTTTAAAGGGGTATTTACAAAATTTCAATTTCTGAGTATTCCTTGTTATTATATAGAAAAACAGTTGATTTTTGCATATTGACCTTGTATCTTTCAACATTGCTAAACTCATATATTAGATCTAGTAACTTCTTTTATAGATTTCATCAGATTTTTAACACAAATAATCATGTTGTCTGCAAATAGACAGTTTTAGTTTTTATTTTCCAATTTGGATGTCATTTATTTCTTTTCCTTGCCTTATTAAACTGGCTGGGACTTCCTGCACAACACTGAACAGAAGTAATAATGGGGGTACCTGGCTGGCTCAGTTCGTGGAGCAGCCAACTCTAGATCTCAGGGTTGAGTTCAAGCTCCATGTTGGATATAGAGATTACTTAAAAATAAAATCTTAAAAAAAAAGAAAGAAAGAAGTAGTGATAGCGGGGCATTTTTGCCTTGTTGCTAATCTTTGAGGAAAACATTCAGTATTTTACTATTAAATATGATGTCTGTGAGTTTTTCACAGGTACTTTTACCAAGCCAAGAAAATTCTCTTCTATTTTTAGTTTTCTGAGAGCTTTTAATCAGAAATGGATGTTGGGAATTTTGTCAAATGCTTATTCTTTATCTCTAAAGATGATCATGTTTTCTTTATTATTTTGTTAATATGGTGTTACATTTATGATTAATTAAAATCTTAAACTAAATATGCATTCCTAGGAGAAATTCTACTTGTGTCATGATATATTACCCTTTTTATATGTTTTATATTGTATGTTTTTTATATATTATATTAACTATATATATAGCAATACAATATGTAACAATTTTATATGTTGTTGAATTCAGTTTCAAAATTTTCTTAATGATTTTTGTATCTATATTCATAAGGGATATCAGCCTTTAGTTTTCTTTACCTTAGATCTTTATCCATTTTATCGGGGAAACTTGGCCTCATAAAATGAGTTATGAAGGATTCCTTTTTTACATTTTCTTAAAAATTTGGGGTAAAATTGCTATTTTTCCCATAACTACTTGGTAAAATTGAACTGTGAAGCCACCAGTGCCTTGAGTTCCTTCTGTGTAGAGATTTAAATTGCAAATATAATTTATTTGATAAATATAAGATTCTTCAAGTTTTCTATTTCTTCTTAAGTAAATCAGGCTTGGGTTTGCATCTTTAAAGGAATGTATTCGTTTCATTTAAGTTATCAACTTTATTGGCATACATACAGTTGTTCATAATGTTCCCTCATTATCATTTAACATCTGTAGTATCTGTAATGATGTCATCTTTCACATTCCTGATTTTAGTAATTTGTGAATCTTTTTTTCCCTCATCAATCTAGAGGTTTATCAATTTTACTTATCTTCTCAAACATACAGCTTGTCATCTCATTAAGTTTTCTCTCTTTTTTTCTTCTTTCCTTTTAATTGGCTTCCATTTTTTTTTTTTCTATTTCCTTAGAGTAGAAGCTGAGGTCATTAATTTGAAACTTTACTTTTTTCTATTATACGACTATATTAAGGCTATAAACTTCTAAGTACTTTGTTAGCAGCATTCCACAAATTTTCATGTTATGTCTTTATTTCATTCAGTCCAAAATACATTCTAATTTCTTTTTTTCCCCTTGTGTTAAAGTGTGCTGTTTAATTTCCAAATATTTGGTAACATTCTAGATATCTTTCTGAGTTCAAATTATTTCCTTGTGGTCAAACAGCATATTTTTTTTGTGACATGAAACTTTTTAAATTTATTGAGACTTGTTTTATGGCCCAGAATATGGCCCATCTTGGGAAATGTTTGCTATATACTTAAAAAGAATGTGTATAGAATGAAATGTTGAAGTTGTTGTTTTGAAGTTCATAGTATTTATAGTTGCTATGTCTTCTTGATTAATTGGCCACTTTATTATGGTTTGGCCATTTGTATTTTTGGTAATAGTCTTTACTATGAAACCTACTTTCTTTGACATCAGTATAACCTTGTCAGCTTTCTTTGGGTTGGTGTTAGCATGATGTCTATATTTCCATTCTTTTAATCTCTAACCTATTTGTGTTTTTATATTTAAAATGTATTTCTTTTTAATATATAGATGTTTCTTTTTTTGGTTTTTTAAATCTGAAAAACTCTAGCTTTTAATGTTTAAATCATTTATGTTTAGTGTAACTATTGATATTGTTGGGTTTATCCTAAAATAAATCTTGTTTTTTTTTTCTACTTATCTCACCTGATAATTTTTCTTTTTCCCCTTTTCCTTAAATTTCCTTTCTTACCTGAAATTTTTTGGGTTAATTAATAATTTAAAAAACAATTATCTTTCATCTCCTTTATTGGTTTATATGCTATAACTCATTGTTTTGTTATTTTATTAGTTATTTATCACAAACTATCTTCTTTTAATATTATACTATTTTATGTATAGCATAGGAACCTTACAATAGTTTATTTCTCCCCTCTCAGGTTTTGTGTATTTGTTATTATACATTTTAATTATGTGTATGATAAAGTCTCACACTATATTGCTATTATCTTTATTTAAACAGATAAATTTTATTTGAAAAGATTTAAAGAACAAGAAACATATTATATATTTACACTTGTAAATTACATATGGAGCTTTCCTTGTATCGATCTATATTTCTATCTGGCATCAATTTTCTTTCTTGCAGTGTAGGTCTACTGTCAAATTCTTTAAGATTTTCAGTTTCTGAAAAAGCCTTTATTTTGCTTTTACTTTGGAAAAGTGTCTTCTATGGGTATAGAATTTTAGGTTGAGAGTTCTTTCTTTTACTACCTGATGCTACCCAACTGTCATCTCTCTTGAATTCTTCCTGATGAGGATGCTGGTGTCATCCTTATCTGTGCTTTTGTATTTGCCTTGCTTTGTTGTTTGTTTTTTTTCTGGAAACTTTTAAGATTTTCTTTTTTATCATCGTTATAATGATTATGTCATGGTTGATATGATTATGATGTGTCTTGGTGTAGTTTTCTTAATGTTCTTTATACTTGAGCTTCTTGGATTTGAGCTTTATAGTTTTCATCAAATTTTGGGGAAAATGGCCATTATTTGTTCATTTATTTTTTTGTTGTCCTATAACGTCCTCCCCAAGAACTCTAATCACGTGTATACTAGCCACTTAGAGTTGTGCCACCATTCACTAATGCTATGTTCTTTTTAGAGGAGGACCACTTTTCTTTCTGTATTTCATTTTATACTTTCCTTTGTTATTCTTTAATTTACTAATCTCTTCTCTGGCAATGTCTAATCTGAATTATTCCCATTCAGTGTATTTTTCATGACATGAAATTATACTCAGACAATGTAGTTTTCATGTCTCAAGTTTTTATTTTGGTCTTTTTTATATCTTATTTGTCTTTATTTAACATGATTAATCTTCTAGTTTATTGAACATATGGAATATAGTAATAATAATTTTTAATGTCTCTGTCTGCTAATTCTTACATATGGGTCAGTTTTGATTGTTTAATCCCCCTCATATGAGTAGTATTTTTCTGTTCTCTCCATGCCTAATAATTTTTTGAGTAGATGTCAGACATTGTAATTTTTTTTTTCCTGGATGCCTGATATTTTTTGTAATCCTATAAATTTTATTGAACTTTGTTGTGAGATGCAATTAAATTTCTTGGAAACTGCTTGAAACTTTCAAGTTTTATTTTTAAGCTTTATTAGGCAAGACTATAACATCATTTAGCACAGGCCCAATTTATTCTGTGCTACTGAGGCAAGATCTTATGAGTTTCCTGCCTAGTGCCAATTGAATTATTAGGTGTTTCTGGCTCACTTGGGAACAAAAACTATTTCTGGCCCTGGGGTAAGCTGTGGGTACTATTCTTTCTAATATTTTCTGGTGTCCCTCCCACCCACTTACCCACTCAAGTATCAGTTTTCTCATAATCCTGTGCTGATCACTACTCTCCTCAGTACTTAGAAGGACCTTGTGCCATTTTTGAAGTTCTCCCTATATCCAACACTCATCCTAGATATTTATTTTGATTAAATATCTTGAATATTCTCATATAAATTATTTGAAAAATCCCCTAAGAGTTTTTTTGCACAATATGAATACATTTTAGAAGCATATCTTCTAATTTTGTTTTACAAATAAAGAAACTAAGAGCCAGAGATAATATAAGTCACAATGCTGTGTCTTGAGATTTTTTTTTTCTTCTTTAACATGAGTGTAAATTTTTAAAGGAGAAAAATGTCTTGTTGATTCAAAGGTGAAGAATAAAAACTATGGCCAATACTTTTATTATATTCAACAGCCTGTGAATGGTGAACAAATCATTTGGGGTTGTTGTGAAAAGTGACTTCTAGTAATTTAGTGTTTATTAGCACAAGTTTTGAAAAATATTAGTTAGAAGATTAAGAAACTTATTTAGTACCCAAGAGATACTATAAGAAAATTGAGTGTACAAGAGAATTAATTTTTCGATGAAAAGAGTAGATATGATAAGAGTAGTTTTTAAGGCCAGAATTTGTACTTTTAAATTTTGTGAAAAGTTTAGCATCATGGTAAAGAGCATGGATTCTGGATCTAGATTACCTGGATTCCAATCCTGAATCTATAAATTTCTTCTCCGTGCTTCAGTCTTCATATTCATAAAATGAGAATTATAATAATGCTTATCTTACATGGTTGTTATGAGTATTAAATGCATTATTACACATAAAGCACTCAGAATAGTGACTGGTAGATTGAAAAGCCTGATAAATGTTAGCTATTAGCCATTAGCCCTGAGTTTCCCATTAACTATCTGTCCTGATAAGTAACTTGAGAATGTTCTTTAAGGCTTTTCAATCTCTGATTTCTCATTTGGATAATAATGTGGTTTTATGCTTGCAAGTAGATTTTATCTTAAATGTCAACTCTGATTGATTAGGATTAGGTATGTAGGTATTGTATCATAGTAATCATAAGGATTATATCTGGGCAGGGCACAAAATAAATTCAGTATCACTTAGCTTTATCTGCAAGGGGCTCTTCAGACTGGTGGGCATGCATGTACACACATATGTACATACATGCACACACACGTTAGTAACAGTTCATATATATATATATATATATATATATATATATGCTAAATATATATAAAATTTGCCATCCTTGGTATCACAGTGGTCCTTTTTAGCTTTAACATGATATAATTATGATTTAACTCCTTTTAAAAATAATTACACTCTTAATAAAATTAGAATTGCAATGGCATTTGCAACACTGTTGGGTTGAAACACCTCACCTCCATTCCTATGTTTGGGAAGGGAAGTTCTCCACTTCAAGTAACTAAGCATGCATCCCATTGCAGAGACTGAATCTGCCTGATACTCACGGTTCCATCTTCTTTTGCAGCTAGAGCATGGATACATGCCATGCTGTGAGTCTGCTTATGTGATATACTTGCCCAAGATCTGGATGCTAGATTTGAAAAGGATAAAATAGACTGACTCCATTTTGATAAAGGTAAAGATAAGATGCAACCTTTGTGCATTCAGTGGCTTCTAACTAATTCTGTGGCATGACTTCATATTTATCATGGCACAGTAGAAGCCAAGCCTGATTGTCAACCTCCCAAAGATCCTGTGAGCTTTTACCACATAACTTAATACCTTAAATTCCTAAGTTAGCCTTTATTATTTTCCGGTTGTTTGCAGCCAAAAAGCATGAATGTTACCTGGATTTACATAGTCTATCTCTGTTAAGAGTTATCTGTGCCTACTTTCTGTTAGGCATTGTATGACCCCAGTGGACTACACCACTATTAAAAACTCACATTTAAATTACATGATTACAAATGGGTTAGAAACAGCACTCAGTACCAAGAAAAATACCACAAGGAAAAAAAAAATCTCTTGGGCAAAAGAGCAGGGGTAAAAAATTTTCTTCATTGTATGTATGACTGGCCTTTACAATGTAGCAAATATCTGCCCTCTTTATGAAATTATATTTGGCTTCTTCATCTTTTAAAGTTGTTCTTCCTTTGATATGTACTTTAGAATAGAATAATCTGGTTAACCATATAATCCCCATTACATTATCTGAAGTTACAGGAAATAATTATAGACCTTATTCTACAAGGTCTTTGTGAAGTTTATGAATAGTGGACATTTTGTTTTGTTTGACCTACCCCCCAAATCTATTTATCCATACAGTTTTATCAAATCCATTGACCTTTTCACAAGATCAGTTTTTGGTTTTGTTGATTTTTCTCTATTGTCTTCTGGATTTCAGGGTTATTGATTTATGCTTTAAATTTATTAGTTCTTCTTTCTACTTGCTTCAGGCTTAAATTACTCATTTTTCTCTAGTTCCTTAAAATGGAAGCTTACATTATTGATTTTAGAACTTTCTTCTTTCCTGATATATGCATTCAATGCTATAAATTTCCCTTAAAGCGCTGTTTTGGCTGGAACCCACAACTTTTGATGAATAATATCTTCAGTTTTACTTAGTTCAATATATATTTCTAAATTTATCTTGAGACTTCTTTGGTCCATGTGTTATTTAGAAATATGTTTTTAATTTCCAAATATCTAGCAATTTTCTAGGTACCTTTCTGTTATTAATGTTCCATTTCATTCTATTATAGTCTAAGAACATGCTTTGTATGATTTCTACTCTTTTAAATTTAAGGTGTGTTTAATGGCCCAAATGTTTATAATTTGTAAATACTGAAGCTGAAACATGAAGTTACGAATGTTTTAATGCTGGTATTTCCCATTAGGATGAGAAAAAATGTAATGCCCTCACATAAAGGGGCCCCATGCATTTAGGAAGTCTACTGGGCCTCAGTAGTGACCTATAGTTTCCTGGAGAGTTAACCAGAGACTTCTGACCACTATAAGTAGAAAGCTTTAATGGCCACTAAATATCAAACCTGAATTTTTCTATTAAATACAATAGGTATTCAGAATCAAGGTTTGTGTGTTTGTTTGTTTCCATTGACATTATAACCCTCCCAGAAGGTGTGGCCTGAGAAGGCATTACCTAACCGATAAGGTAATATTCTAGTTTGTGCTACACCTGTGATGACCTGGGCATGTACTACTATGTTTGAATCATAGGATATCGAGACCATCTTGGGCAAGTTTATTTACAGATGGGAAGACTACAGTTCAGTAAGGAAAGGATGGAAATGTGTCCAAAGTCCTACTAACTAGACAGCAGCAGACATAGAACTAGAGGACTCTGATGTCTCTTAACCAGCTTCTCAAAAGTATAGTCTCCCAATGTTAATAGACATGCTGTCAATGAAAACGATTTCCATTCTCAAATGTAGCAGATTTCAAATCTCCCTCTTGCCAAGTCAGGAAACACATTTACATAGTATAGGCCCTGAGAAGCTTGACATTTAATTGACCTCAGAGTCTTTTTCTAATTGATTCTGAGTTGTTGTTGTTGTTTGTTTGTGTGTTTTTTTTTGTCATAATACCTATTAGCATCTAAGAAACTGTTGTTTAGTGGAACATATTTTGAAAAATATGGAACTACACCCCCCCTTTCCCTCTCTGTCTCTTTTTTTCCTATTTGTTTTGTCTTCTGGGTTACAAACTACTCATTGTTGAAATCATGGCTCTTATTCTTTTCCTGAACTTTACACCTGGTTTTCTGCCTTCTCTCATTGCCTGGAACATGCAGAGCACAAAATACACAGAAGACATTTCAGTGTCATTGAGTTACATTTGAATCAAGTTTAATATTGTCCTTTAAAACTTTGGTGTCTCTGCCCAGGGACCTGCATCACTGGGGCTTTCTTTCTTTCTTTCTCTTTCCTTTTTGTTACTTTTTTTTTTTTTTCAATCTGGCTCATTCCTTTAGTTTAGATGTCATGTACTTCACTTCTTTCTTGTCTGAAAGCTGGAGAGCGCATGGGTTTTTGGTCTCACTTCTGAAAATTGAGCCACTGATGAGGAAGCAATTCCTGACAGCAGCGTGCGGCTCTCTGTCATTTTCTCTGACGACTTTGCCCACACTTGAGTGTCCTTTAGCAAAATGACTGGAATAAGTGGTGCATTTTCCCAGACACTTTCTTCTGTCTTGTGCATCAGCAGAAAATCACAGCAGTGGTCTCAGTGGACAATGGTAAAAACAAGACAGAAGCTCCTATTATAAATGTGAAAAGTCAATTTGAATGTCAGCAGCCGAGGTAGGAGAGGCAAGCTGAAAGGAGCTGTAGTTTGAGAAAATGAAGAAACTGTACTGTATCTTGCTCATGCTTAAAACCTTACACTCATGCCACCTTTAAGCATAAGTGATTTTCATTGTGCTGGACTCCTGTAGAGACCACATACTTGTGGTTGAGAGTAGGCACTGCCCTAAAACACAAAGTTCATCAAGCACAGAGTTAATTACCGAAGACATCCTGGGAAGTGTCATTTGCCCTTATAGGTTGTTTGCCCTTGAATCTAAAGGCATGGGCCTGATATTCATGGAAACCTTGAGAGTGATTAATTTTGAACAATTTGGTATTTGGGAAGAACTCTTCTTCATAGATATTCTTCAACAATCAGCATGGTTTTGGGTTTTACAGAAATACTCAATTATGGGCAGATTAATAGGAGTTATTTGAATAAATTACACAAAATGTGAGTAACTTGGGACTTCTCAGAGTTGAAATGTGCTAATGAGCTTTGTAAATTTTCAAGAGGAAAAGAAAGTATATGATATGTATAGACAAAGAGTATTTGATCATAGAATTTTCTTATTTTTATCTTATTTTATTTGCAAAGGGATACAAAATTGTAAAAATTTAAATAATGTGGCGTTACATAGAAAAAAATGTTAAATTCTTTCTAAATTACTCCATCTCCTGTAATTTAACTCCTCTTCCCAGAAACAACCTCAGTTAAGAGTTTGGTATGTTTCCTTCCAAGTTTTTTTTTTTTTCTTTTTCTAGATGTTGCCAAATTGCCCTCAGAAGAGGTTATTGCCAATTATTCTCCCACTAGTAGTGAATGTCAGAAGGTATTTGTTTACCTATGTCCATGTAATGCCAGATATCATCAGTTACTTACTTTTATTGACAAATTTAAGGGTGAGGATTTTATCTCAAATGGTAATGTGTGAAAATCATTTAATCATTGTGTCATAATGAAACACTATGGAGACCCTAAATATCCATCAGTGAAAGAATAGCTAATTAAATTATAGGTGCATCTGTGCTTTGTAATTTTAGAAAACACAAAAGATTTACATGTGCTCACCTAAAAAGGCCCTTAAGAAAAACTCTCTACAATGTAGAAGGAAAAAAAGGCTTTCCCCTTAGAAAAAAATAAGAATAGCCACTATCACCACAAATCCACAGGTTTCAGTGATATGCCAATGTGCTTATACATATATATTTTGTTCATAGATTAAAGTCCAGAGGAATAAATTCCGTACTTGAAAAGGTGGTTACTTTTAGGAAAGAACTATAGAGTATACTATTTTGGATGGGCATTTACTTGTTCTGTATTTGAAATCATACAAAATCATTAATGTAATATTTAACTGCTGTTCTAATTTTCATTTATCAATTATTACTGAAATTGTTTCTTTCCAATACTGGCCTCAGTATTTCTTGTTCTATAAATTGCCTTCATATTTATTGTAATTCTTCCCATTAGGCTTTTTCTTTTTAAGGGTTTTTTTCTTTGTCTTAGTAAATTTCAGAGATTCTTTTTCTTTCATAGATTTTTAAACATAAGCTATATACCTGTTCCCCCACCAGCTACCTGTCTGTGCTTATACCAGGGCACTTCATTGCCTATATATCTGTACAAATGTAGTTCCTGTTTGTGTTGGTTGGTTCTGTGATGCTTTATCTTCATCCAAAGAGAATGCAAATCCTTTCATTCAATTTTTCTGGTTCATATTTACTAGTTTAGAGTTATGATTACTATGTTTAGAGTTACACAAAACAATCAGAGATGAGAAATATATATATACTGCATCCACAGGTCATCCACAGGTGTACCTGGTAAAGTCACCTTCCCAGGAGTGGGTTGTGCAACACAATCCCCATTTCCTAAACAGTTACAGAGACCACTGGCAGTTAAAAGAGCAGAGTTGTGGTCTATACTGCAAGCCTCCTCTTCCTTTACTATAAACCTGCTATGCCCTGGCCATGTTGTTCTTTCCAGAATGACATACTTTTTATGCCTCTGCACTTCTGCATTGTTTTTACATATATTTTCGGGGGGACATACACACACACACACACACACACACACACACACACACACACACACACACACCCAACCACAAGTTCTACCAAATTGCTTATGTGAATTTATGTCTGAACAACCTTTTGGCAACTGTGAAATTTTTCTGTTCCAGTATCCACAAAATGTGATTTATTTGAGTACAGTCAGAAAAAAAGGAGACTGCTGGTTGCTGATAGAAAAGGAAGATAAAGCAAATGTCAAAAAATTAAGCTTCTACAAAAAGCCTTTGAAAAGGAAAAAGGAAAATGAGAGGCATTAATTTAGGTCTTACAAGAGCTCTCTGTGACTAGTCTCTGTAAGGAGAGAAAGAACTGCACCAACGTGCGGGACGTAACAGAGGAAACCCAGAAAGGCTGAAATTAGGGCCTACGGGGGATCTTGAGGGACAGAAGCAGAATCTCTCCAATAATCAAACCAGAAGACTTGAGTATCAGGCAGACAAACATTTCTTCTGTCTTAGCATCTTATTATTTGCAATAAATGAAAATAATTATATGGACCTCTTTGAAATTGTAGGGTAATCAGGAAAAGCTTCTAATGAGCCAAGAGATAGTAGTTAGAAATGTATAGTGTCTATCCATCATTCTTTTAAAATATATAAAATACCATTCACATTTTCCTATCTAAAAAAATTATTTATTTATTTATTTATTTATTTATTTATTTTTACTGTGCTGTTTTATCATTTTGGTTTTGGGAAGATAGATGTATTTATAACAGCTTTCCATAGGTTAACCATATATACTGCCCCTCGTAATCCTATTTTCTCCAGAAGATTTTGAATTCCTCAATGTCAAATTGTCCTGCCATGGTGGCTGTCAGAAATCTGACCCCTAAAGTCAGGGACAGTCTCTTTCAAATCTAGTTCCAAGTGGTATCTTATGGGGGAAAAGAAGAAATAAAGCTGGAAAAATAAGCTGAGCAAGTCTATGTGCCAATTGCATGTTCTTAGCCTTTAACATATAATTAGACCTGGCAGGCATATGGCAAATGCTTTTTCAGTGTACTCTCTGCGCACAATGCTCAAAACCATTTCCAAAAGGGGATTTCTAGTCCCTCCTTTTTGGCCCACCAGTGGGCCTTGTTCTCTGAGAGAGCTGTGTAATTCTGACCCCTAGTGGCTGAGAAGGCTACATCCAGACACACTTCAATTAACATGTTCCATAAGGTGCCATGTACCAATCAGCTATTTTTTTTCCATTTCTGTGTCTGTATCAGACTTGAAATTACCTTATCCCCACTGTTTCATGATGCATTGTGTCTCTTACTTCACTTATCATACAACAGACAATCATGAAATCAAAAGCTGCTTCTTTTTCCCATTGAGAGAGAATGAGATGTAAAGTTTAATGCCAAAGGAGAATGGTTTAGGTTTTATACCCAATCAGAGGGTCACTCCATCTATAGGTAGCTTACAATTAAACTGCTGTAACACCAGAAGTCCAGCCTGTGTCACATATATTTCCTAGAATTTTCCAATTTCAGCTCAGAGGCAACTATTTTTTTCATTAGATCTACTCCCAATTGTTACATTTTGTACCTTGAAGCCTTCTATCAAAATCCAAATATTTTACCTGGGCTGTGTTAATACCTTCTATCAAGTAGGGGCACCTGCGTGGCTCAGTTCGTTAGGCATCCAACTCTTGGTTTCAGCTCAGGTCATGATCTCAAGGTTGTGGGATCAAGCCCCAGGTGGGGCTCCATGATCAGCCGGGAGTCTGCTTAAATTTCTGTCCATCTGCCCCTCTCCCTGCTGGTGCATTCTCTTTCTCTAAAATAAATAAATCATAAAATGTATCTTTTATCAAGTAAGTACCAATTAACATTACTAGTACCTTTAGCTAGTTCATGTGATAGATAAAAATAATTAAGCCGAGACTGAGGAAATGCACATAGAATTGAGTCACTTAAAACCAAGGGTATTCACAAAGGCATAATGTGTAGCATGTAGTATAATAGGATGCCTAATATTTGGACATCATTATAGACATCAAATGTATTTCATACACACAGAAATATTTACTGCATTTAACCTTTACAAATTTTTTTCAAGGAAAGCAGGGATGTTTACCCCATTTTGCAGTTATGTAAACTAAGGCACAGAAAAGCTACTGGTCTTACCTAAAGTTACAGAGCCAGTTGATGGCAGAGCTGAAAATCAAGTGCATGTTTTGTTTTGTTTTATTATAAGCCCAACATCTTTTTTGCACTTGACATAAAGGACACCTCTCGGGGTCATATGGCAGCCACTTTTCTAATTTCAGGAGGGCACAGAGCAGTTGGGAGGGTAAAAGTGGCAGAAAACTGGAATGTGAAATGAAGAAACATGAAATAACCTGAATTATGTTATCATTGTTTAATAGAGAGCCAACTGAATTCCCCCAGAACTCAAAAGCAAATGTGGAATTTTCTGGGGAATTGGAACTGTGAGTACTACTAGTTAATACAGTAAAGATCAAGGAATGGAATTTTAGTATCTTTTGAGATTTTTATCATCATCATCAATAAGTCTTTGAGTCCTTTATTATTTAAGCATTGTGTTATTAATTATAAATAATAAAAATTATGATATAATTAATAATGCTCTTTTACTGGGAATTCAGTACCTGCTTTAAATAAGTTATGCCACACAATCTTACAATCAACTTGTGAGGTAAGTATTCCCTTTCCAAAAATGAAAAGCCTGACACTCGGAAATGTCAAACAGAATGTCCAAGGCCTTAAGCTTATAAATAGCATGGGTCACTCTCACCCTCATAGCCCATGCTCTTAAGTGTAAAGACAAATACATGAATAAGATATGTGGGGACCCCTGCTTCCTTCTAAGGGCTTTTAGGTCATTCCTGTAAAGTACAACTCATTCACATACCATTGCACGATCTTCAGAAATAAAGTAAATGCTGAGTGAAAATAAAAAAGATCAAAACACAATAAAGTAAACATGAATTTCAATGTGCAATAAAATTGGACCATTAAAAACCAGGTTTTCTAGAAAGAGCCATTTTATCACGTCATGTTAAGCACTGAGATGAACTTTTGGGATAACTTTAAAGCAATGGGTGAAAAGAAAATATCTAAGGGTTATTTACCACCCACATGAGATATGTGGAGGATTTACTCATCTCTGATCTCACCGTGCAGGGGGTTCTGGTACAGAAAGGCCATTTGGGACAGAGAGTGTTTGTCTATGACCACTCTGATGGATAGGGCATGGAGAGATTGTCATTATGATCCATTTGAAGAGAAAGGAGAAGGAAGAGCTGAGGAACATAAAGAAAAAAAATGGGAAAGAATCTACCGTGATCACTGGGTGTGGGGACAATTAAACAAACAAAAAACATAATGTATAAGTAATTAGCCATTTCTAAATCATGCTGATTGAGTATTAAATTTTTACTTGAGATTTTGCTGAGTCTTAAGGATCTAGGGTAAAATCAGTAGGTTTTTCTGTCCTTGAGACAATCAGCAGCACATTTAACATGCTGTTCTTGAAGAAAGTTCTTGGTTTCTTTAATATTTTAATTTGGCTATGTTAACTGTTCTCTGAATTAGGACTATCTACCTCTAATAAGATTAGAGCATTAGGAAACTCTTAAATGTCATTTACAGATTTATAATCATGAATCCCCTCAACAGAGTGGTTCCCAAGCAGCCCTGAAACTCAAAGATGCAATCAAAATTAGATATTTAAATTAATTTAACATCTTGAACTTCATATTCATGATTTGTGTTAAAATGTTTCTTGATTAGTTAGAGCCTTCATCTCCTCATTTGTTAACTAGAACGAGTTACTTTAGCAGGGTCTTTGTAAGGAATAAATGAAATAAACATGTGAAAAAAAGCCCTCAAATACTAGTTGACTCTTGTCTATTACGGATGCCTCTTTAGTCTATTCTGTAGTACTGTGCAGTACTGTTTGCCCCCCACTGAAAAGCTTCTCTGAATGACATAGTTTTTGTGTGTGTCTGCTGTTATGGCATGTGGGCTTCCAATAACATCTTGACACCCCCCCCATTGTTATCAGTTCCTCATTTGCCCACTTTCCTTGTCTGTGTGCATGTTCAGCCTCCCCATTCTGTTTAGTCTCTTCTGACTTCCAAAAGTCTAAAAAACGAGTTACACACTTTTCAGGACTACCTTGAAATAATTAGCACTTAGACTTTGAAAGGAGGCTTGAGTGCATCTATGGACTTCAGTGAGTGGGGCACCTATTTTGGCCACTAATAATTTTAGCTATTTTTTATTAAGCTTCTCCCTTGTGCCATAATAGTGCTAGACATATATTACCTCTAGAAAGGTTTTACTTTTTTCTTCTATTTTTTTTTCTTTGCATGTTTCTGGAGGGCAGGAACTGTCTTGTAAATCTTTGTTTCTTCAGTGCCAAGCAAAGTTGTTACATAAAAGGCATGCTATAAATATTCCTCAAATACACAAATGAATAAAAGTTTGAACTCCAGAATAGGAGACCTCTCCTGCTACTCATTGGGCATCTTTTCCAAAATGCTATCATTGATCATCTCAATTGTGAGTAGCTTTTTGTGCTTCCCTGTGACCCACAGTTGTGCTTGCACCAACTCAGCAATAAAAGAAAAAAAAGAAAAGAAAATGCTGTGTGAAAGCTATTTACATAGTGTATCGATCTCTTTATTTGCCTCTTGCAGATACTCTGACATTACCTATCTAGCCTTTTGTGCTATCAGCATATAGGTAGAAAACCACTAACTCATTCGGATGAATTTCTTGGTGAAACTAATGATCAGCAACATTAATAGAAATTAAGTCAGAAGCTATAAAGAAAAATGACACATTAATTCTGCAACCTGAAAAAAAATAACTCTTATTATGCTGGAATAATCCTAGCAACTCCATGCCTGCAACTTTCTTTATATCAGGAATAAAGGCAAGGTCAAACTAGAGGCATGGGGGAAATCCAGATAAAAATGATTGTAGGGAAGTCTTTTTCTTCAAAAAGGAGCCCCTTTCTAACTTTATGATGAGGATCTTGAAGGTAGGAAATGTTTGTAATTTTCATCCACTGTACTCTGAATGTGATGAATAATATAACCTGAAATCTCTAATATACAGTTAATAAGAATCAGAGGCTTTTGGAGGGCGTATAGTCCAACTGAATGCATACACACTGGACCCCTGATATATGTGTATATACCCAGGACTCTGACTACATTCCTAGAACTACTTCAGACTCTATGGTTTTTAATTGACAATTTCTGTAGACAAGACTAATACAAATTTCTTTAGACAAGACTAATACAAATAAACATGTGCCATGTTTATTATGCATAAACTATATTGTAAATGCTAAGTGGTCAGAATAAACTGTCAAACAATAATATAGAAAATAAGTACTCAGACCTGTCAAAAATAAATACCACTTTGAGTGATATTAGGGAAAGTTTCAGGAAAGAATTCAGAAATTGGGATTTTAAAGCTGGAAGGGAATTAGAAATTAGCCAGAAAAATGATTTCAAACATTTTCTAATAAGTGAAATATATCTTTAAATAAACTCTTATGCATAAATGTAACATGTAACTGTTACAAAGTAGAATAATCATGGGTGAAGTTATGAGAAAGGGTAAGATTCCATGTGCCCCCAAATCATCCTCCCCAGGACATTTTTAGGACATTTCTTGGGAGCCTCAGAACCTTCCTTAGTTCAGTTTGAAAATCCCTGAAAATAAAAGTTAGAAATACCTCCATTACTACTAACATTAAGTATGGCCCAAATAACTTTAAAAGGGAAGTAATATTTCTCCTTTACAAATAAGCCTGAAATATTGCTGGAATTGATTTAGATGTTCAACAGTTCCATCAGCAATGCAAGGTCTTTGTTTTATTTTTGCAATTGTTAACATACTGGGATTTTTTTTTCTTTTGCCTCACTGTCAAACATGGCTGCTGCAACTCCAAATATAACATCTGCCTTGAAAATGAGAAAAGGAAAGAGTGGCAGTGCCATACAGAAATGTCTTTTTCTCTCAATAACAATGACAAAAAAGCAAAAAAAAAAAAAATGTCCAGAACACCTAGCAGACGCCTGTTTATGTATCATTGGCTATAACCGTGTCACATGGCCATCTCTATCTACCAAGGCATCTGGGAAAAAAAGTTATCTTACCTGGCACTGAGCATATTAGCCCTGGACAAAAGTGGGGTGTTGTTCAATCTGCCACTCTACATCTAGCCTCATGTCTATTAACTGGGAACACTGCTGTTCTTTGGCTTGGTTAACATTACCAGCACATTGAGGATGGGGCTTATGTCCACATTGTCAACTGGACTTTGATAAATAAATCAAATTCAGAGAAGCAGAGAGATGGGACAAGAACATTTCAAGTGAAGACCAGTGGGTCAAATGCATGGGACAGGATGTTGTGCACTTGATGCCTTCATATCCAATGGTTCACTTTCATTTTCAGGCCTCATTTAAAAATCATCCATCTTTTCTGCATTCCATTCATATTTGAATATAATTCCTCAATATTTTTAGTTGTGAATATTTTACTACAGGAAAACCCTTTTCTCTCCACTCCCAAGTACTTAACTATTTTTTTTCCATTTTGAAGATGATTGTGTGAATTTATTTGCTTGAATACTAAGTAAGGTTAACCAAACTGGAGAAACCCTTCTCAGCCTCTGACTTTTCTAAACTCAAATTCCAGCTCTGCATTCTACTGGGTATGTAGGCCTGAATAAGTTACCTAACACCTTTGTGACTCAGTTTCATCATCTGTCAGAGGAAGGTAATCATAGTGTCTCATCTCCAGCCCTTGGACCAGTATCAGGTGCACCCTGTGCATTCATGAAGTGTTGTCTGTGGTTACAGGTAAGTGAGTTTCTGATGTGCTGGAATGCTTTTTCCTTAAGACTTTTGACAGAAGGTATTGCTGTTGGCATAATACTTTTCATGGGCAAATGCTAAACTTAAGGACATTTACCTTTAATATAATGAAATCCGGTTCTTATTCCTTTTCTCCTCTCAGATAGCTAGTGTATTTGTATTTTTTTCCTGCTTCACTTTCCCTTAGATGAAAAAGTATGATGAACTAATTACTAACTGGATCACCCCATTCATATTTCAACAGGATGTTGCAGGAAGTAGAATATGCTTAGAAAAAAGAAATTATGAGCAGTGGAATTACAGGCAACAGAAAAATACTACATGAGAGTAGCATTCTTAGTGTCTCCCAAATCCCATTATTTAGATAATTATGTACTAACAACATATGTAAGGGTCTTCCTGAGCAGTTCTTGATGTGTTTAAAAAACACCTATCATGAAAGAATGAAATGGGATTAAGGAAAACTAAGTAACTACATAAAACAGTATTTGGTAAATACTTATTAGCTTGATATTTGTAAACTTAACAAAAATGGCTGATGGTTTTCAATCATTTGGATTCCTTCCTAATAAACTGAAAATAGCCATTGTAAATTTCCCTTAAAGTTCAGACCCTTCAAAACTCCTTGTTTCCTTGACTTAGCCGCAATTCATCTGGGCTTTACTCATTTGGAGGAGGTCAAGGTAACGGTATCTGGAGCCTGTGGGTATCTCTTGAACAATAATGTTTTCTGCAAGAAAGATGTGATTTTGTTTTTCAATGAAAATCAAGCCACGGACCTGAACATTTTTGCTAGAAGATACCCACATCGTTGTAATGTTTCACCTTCATTAAACTAAACAGTGTTTCTCAGAGTTTAATTCCCTATATGTCTCTGATTAGGGCTGGCCAGAAGAGAAAGATGAGAGTGAAGGGAAGCCCGAGTCTATTCTTTGGAGGTGGATAGAGCCGGGGCCCCTTGGACCTCTCACAGGTTTGAGATTGGCTCAGCTTGCTGGTGAAGGCAGCAGGGGAGCACACCCCTCCTCCACCTTCCACAGGACTTCTTACTGCAACTTCTCCACTTTCAGGGCCAGGTGGGGGTGCAGCTCTAGGTCCTCATGGCAACAAAGTTGGAGACTTGACAATAGGGAGAGAACAACATGAGATCTGGTAAGACACCGGCATAGGTTCCAGTTGTCTCTCCTTCATGTTCATTTTCTTTCCCTGAATCCTTGATCTGTGACATCAGGCTTAGGGTCAGATGAAAAAGTAGAAGAATCAACTGAGCCAATGCTGCCCTCCCAACTCTCCTAGCTGAGTCAGGTCAAATCTCTGTAAGTCCCTTATTTTTTAAATCATAGTTCATTTCTCACGTGGAACTGGCACTCTACCTTTGGGCATCCTTCCTTCCTAATATAGTAAGTGGTGAGAATTTCTGCTTACAGTTTCTTGAAAACTTTCCCTGGTCACTCCCACTTTTATTTAGAACATTCCTTTATTCTGCATCCACTGCTCATCTATCATTTTAGTGCCAGTGTATTTTTTTCCTAAGTGTTGATCTTTTGTGATTTATGGAACTTTTTTCTTTTTACCCTAAAATGCTCCCTCTAGCCTCCCTCATATCTCTCACTTCACCTGATGCAACTTAGAAATGATAACAGGAATTCCTTCTTCCCTGCAGAGGTTTCAGAGGAGAAAGTTTCCAACCAACTGTACTCTCTGAAGGAAGGGGTAGGGATCCACGTGAGTACACACAGAGTTGGCACCAGGCTAAGGTGGCCCTGTCATCTGAATGTATAGAATGTCCTGCTTTGTAGTTTCTGAACACTGTGAGGACCTAAAGCGACTTCTAAAAATCATGGACAAACTTCTTTTGAGGACTTTATTACTCATTATTTAGTATCTTATGGAAGTTCTGGAATTTCTTTGAGTACACGCTTAGGTTTCCAAATCCAAGTGAAAAGAGAGAGGAGGAAGAGTCAATCTGTTAAGGCAAGAACTAGCAAAAGCGAAAGCCTAGGGAGAGCAGCACTGGAGGAAAAATGGTGAATTTCAGAGGAATGCAAGTACAGTGACTTGTGCAGAGTTTCTGTGGCTTAATGCTCAAGTTGGGGTGAGTGTTGGGAAGAAATCAGGATTTCAAAGTAGGATTGGGAGATTGGAAAATCCTTAAGGCACAGAAAGGGAACCTTACCTATTAGGAGTGCAGTACTTCAAATGTCTTTACTATGATTTAAATAAAGACCACATTATGCCCTGTCTGTATTTGTGAACATATTTTCTTCTTCCAAAGATGCCAAAAGAGAGTCTACACTATACAGTTTACTTATAAAATCCTCCTCTGTCTCTTCTGCATCATTATCCTATGATCGCCTTTATGTATATTTCCTGTTGCATTCCATGGTTTCTCATGCTGTGGTTGATGACTTTTTTCAATTAATGTTATACAGACTTGTCAAGCCAAAAATACTACTGCATTGTGATGTAGATTCTGGAGGGAAAACAAAAGCAATGTTGCATGTGTGTGAATGCTTGTGTGTCTGTATGTAAGGGTTGGGTGTCTGTATATAAGTGTCCTCTGACTCACAATGCTACACCTCTATCTGTCTCAGTCTCTAGATTTGGTCTATACGAGGTTTAGACACAAAGTAAATGAGGGCTCGGTGCTATACTTTTTACCCACAAATCCTTCACTGTATTTTCTTTTACCCTCCTTATCTGGATCTCAACTATTTCCTACCTAGGCATGTATTCTCCTACTGGTGAATTACTAAGGATATTAAGACCAATCTTTTTCCATAAATCTTTACGGAGCATGGTCCTGGAGACTAACTTCCATATCTAAAATGCCAAATCATTTGTCCCTGCCAAAAGGATCCTCACACAAAAATGTATTCACAGGCTTTCCTTGCCTGGGCATATGTGAAATACTAGGTTCAGAGCTCTGCAAATGTTCTTGCAACTGGTAATTTCAAAATACACATAAATCTTCATATCAATATTAATAAGTGCATAGTATATGTGATCATTTCAATTGATCAAACATCCTTTTTTAAAATTTTTTATTGTTATGTTAATCACCACACATTACATCATTAGTTCTTGATGTACTGTTCCATGATTCATTGCTTGTGAATAACACCCAGTGCTCCACGCAGAATGTGCCCTCTTTAATACCCATCACCAGGCTAACCCATTCGCCCACCCTACTCCCCTCTAGAACCCTCAGTTTGTTCTTCAGAGTCCATCGACTTTCATGGTTCATCTCCCCCTCCGACTTACTCCCCTTCACTCTTCCTCTCCTGCTATCTTCTTCTTTTCTTTTTTCTTAACATATGTTGCAATATTTGTTTCAGAAGTACAGATCTGTGATTCAGCAGTCTTGCACAATTCACAGTGCTCACCATAGCACATACACTCCCCAATGTCTATCACCCAGCCAACCCATCCCTCCCACCCCCATAACTCCAGCAATCCTCAGTTGGTTTCCTGAGATTAAGAATTCCTCATATCAGTGAGGTCATATGATACATGTCTTTCTCTGATTGACTTATTTCACTCAGCATAACACCCTCCAGTTCCATCCACATCGTTGCAATGGCAAGATCTCATTCCTTTTGATGGCTGCATAATATTCCATTGTGTATATATACCACCTCTTCTTTATCCATTCATCTGTCGATGGACATCTTGGCTATTTCCACAGTTTGGCTATTGTGGACATTGCTGCTATAAACATTGGGGTGCACGTACCCCTTCGGATCCCTACATTTGTATCTTTGTGGTAAATACCCAGTAGTGCAATTGCTGGATCGTATGGTAGCTCTATTTTCAACTGTTTCAGGAACCTCCATACTGTTTTCCAGAGTGGTTGCACCAGCTTGCATTCCCACCAACGGTGTGGAGGGTTCCCCTTTCTCCGCATCCCCGCCAACATCAGTCGTTTCCTGACTTGTTAATTTTAGCCATTCTGACTGGTGTGAGGTGGTATCTCATTGAGGTTTTGACTTGGATTTCCCTGATGCTGAGCGATGTTGAGCACTTTTTCATGTGTCTGTGGCTATTTGGATGTCTTCTTTGGAAAAATGTCTGTTCATGTCTTCTGCCCATATCTTGATTGGATTATTTGTTCTTTGGGTGTTGAGTTTGATAAGTTCTTTATAGATTTTGGATACTAGCCCTTTATCTGATATGTCATTTGCAAATATTTTCTCCCACTCTGTCGGTTGTCTTTTGGTTTTGTGGACTGTTTCTTTTGCTGTGCAAAAGCTTTTTATCTTGATGAAATCCCAATAGTTTATTTTTGCCCTGGCTTCCCTTGCCTTTGGCGATGTCTCTAGGAAGAAGTTGCTGTGGCTGAGGTCGAAGAGGTTGCTACCTGTGTTCTCCTTTAGGATTTTGATGGACTCCTGTCTCAGGTTTAGGTCTTTCAACCATTTGGAGTCTATTTTTGTGTGTGGTGTAAGGAAATGGTCCAGTTTCATTCTTCTGCATGTGGCTGTTCAATTTTCCCACCACCATTTGTGGAAGAGACTGTCTTTTTTACATTGGACATTCTCTCCTGCTTTGTCAAAGATTAGTTGACCAATGAGTTGAGGGTCCATTTCTGGGCTCTCTATTCTCTTCCACTGATCTATGTGTCTGTTTTCATGCCAGTACCATACTGTCTTGATGATGACAGCTTTGTAATAGAGTTGGAAGTCCGGAATCATGATGCTGCCAGCTTTGCATTTCTTTTTCAATATTCCTCTGGCTATTCGGGGTCTCTTCTGGTTCCATACAAATTTTAGGATTATTTGTTCCATTTCTTTAAAAAAGGGGATGGAATTTTGATGGGGATTGCATTGAATGTGTAGATTGCTCTTAGATAGATTGACATCATCACAATGTTTGTTCTTCCAATCCATGAGCTTGGAATGTTCTTCCATTTCTTTGTATCTTCTTCAATTTCTTTCAGGAGTAATGTAGAGTTTTCTGACTACAGATCTTTTGCCTCTTTGTTTAAATTTATTCCTAGATATCGACCTACTCAATATGGACGTTAGTACTATCTCAGACCTAGAGTTCAGAATCATGACTTTAAAGAAGCTAGCTGGGCTTGAAAAAAGCGTGGAAGTTATTAGAGAAATCTTTTCTGGAGAAATAAAAGAACTAAAATCTAATAAAGTCGAAATCAAAAAGGCTATTAATGAGGTGCAATAAAAATGGGGGCACTAACTGCTTGGATAAAGGACACAGAAGAGAGAATCAGTGATATAAAAGACCAACTGATGGAAAATAAAGAGACTGAGAAAAAGAGAGATAAACAATGAGAGGACCACGAGGGCAGAATTCGAGATATAAGCGATACTATAAGATGAAACAACATTAGAATAATTGGGATCTCAGAAGAAGAAGAAAGAGAGAGAGGGGCAGAAGGTATATTGGAGCAAATAATAGCAGAGAACTTCCCTAAAGTGGGGAAGGAAACAGGCATCAAAATCCAGGAGGCACAGAGAATCCCTCTCAAAATCAATAAAAATAGGTCAACACCCTGACATCTAATAGTAAAACGTACAAGTCTCAGAAACAAAGAAAAAATCCTGAAAGCAGCTCGGGAGAAGAGATATGTAACCCACAATGGCAGAAATATTAGATTGGCAACAGACCTATCCACAGAGCCCTAGCAGGCCAGAAAGGACTGGTATGATATCTTCAGAGCACTAAGCGAGAAAAATATGCAGCTAGGCTGTCATTGAAAATAGGAGAGGTAAAAAGCTTCCAGGACAAACAAAAACTAAAGGAATTTGCAAACACGAAAGCAGCGCTCCAAGAAATATTGAAAGGGGTCCTCTAAGCAAAGACAGAGCCTAAAAGCAGCATAGATCAGAAAGGAACAGAGACAATATACAGTAACAATCACCTTACAGGCAATACAATGGCACTAAATTCATGCCTTTCAATAGTTACCCTGAATGTAAATGGGCTAAATACCACAATCAAAAGACACAAACTATCAGATTGGATTAAAAAACAAGACCCCTCAATATGCTATCAGCAAGAGACTCATTTTAGACCCAAAGACACCCCCAGATTGAAAGTGAGGGGGTGGAAAACCATTTACCATGCTAATGGACACCAAAAGAAAGCTGGGGTGGCAATCCTTATATCAGAAAAATTAGATTTTAAAACAAAGACTGCAATAAGAGATGAGAAAGGACACTATATCCTACTTAAAGGGTCTATCCAACAAGAAGATCTAACACTTGTAAATATCTATGCCCCTAACATGGGAGCAGCCAATTATATAAGGCAATTAATAACAAAAGCAAAGAAACACATTGACAACAATACAGTAATACTGGGGGACTTTAACACCCCCCTGACTGAAATGGACAGATCATCTAAGCAAAAGCTCAACAAGGAAATAAGACTTTCAATGACACAAGGACCTAATGGACTTCACAGACATATTCAGAACATTCCATCCCAAAGCAACAGAATACACATTCTTCTCTAGTGCCCATGGAACATTCTCCAGAATTGATCACATCCTAGGTCACAAATCAAGTCTCAACCAATACCAAAAGATTGGGATTATTCCCTGCATATTTTCAGACCACAATGCTTTGAAACTAGAACTCAATCCCAAGAGGAAAGTCGGAAAGAACTCAAATACATGCAGGCTAAAGAGCATCCTACTAAAGAATGAATGGATCAACCAGGAAATTAAAGAAGAATTAAAAAAATTCTTGGAAACCAACGAAAATGAAAACACAACTGTTCAAAATCTTTGGGATACAGCAATGGCAGTCCTGAGAGGAAAGTATATAGCAATACAAGCCCTTCTCAAGAAGCAAGAAAGGTCTCAAATACACAACCTAACCCTACACCTAAAGGAGCTAGAGAAAGAACAGCAAATAAAGCCAAAACCCAGCAAGAGAAGGAAAATAATAAAGATCAGAGCAGAAATCAATGAAATAGAAACGAAAAGAACAGTAGAAGAGATCAACGAAACTAGGAGCTGGTTCTTTGAAAGAATGAACAAGATTGATAAGCCCCTGGCCAGACTTACCAAAAAGAAAAGAGAAATGACCCAAATCAACAAAATCATGAATGAAAGAGGAGAGATCACAACCAACACCAAAGACATACAAACAATTACAAGAACATATTATGAGCAACTCTATGCCAGCAAATTAGATAATCTGGAAGAAATGGGTACATTCCTAGAGATGTATCAACTACCAAAATTGAACCAGGAAGAAATAGAAAACCTGAACAGACCTATAACTACTAAGGAAATTGAAGCAGTCATCAAAAATCTCCCAACAAAAAAAAGCCCAGGCCAGATGGCTTCCCAGGGGAATTCTATCAGACATTTAAAGAAGAATTAATACCTATTCTCCTGAAACTGTTCCAAAAAATAGAAATGGAAGGAAAACTTCCAAACCATTTTATGAGGCCACCATTACCTTGATCCCAAAACCAGACAAAGACCCCATCAAAAAGGAGAATTACAGACCAGTATCCTTGACGAACCTGGATGCAAAAGTTCTCACCAAAATACTACCCATTAAAAGGATTATTCAGCATGACCAAGTGGGATTTATCCCTGGGCTTCAAGGCTGGTTCAATATCCGCAAATCAATCAACGTGATACAATACATTAACAAAAGAAAGAACAAGAATCATATGATCCTCTCAAAAGATGCAGAAAAAGCATTGGACAAAGTACAACCTCCTTTCTTGATCAAAACTCTTCAGAGTATAGGGATAGAGGGTACAAACCTCAATATCATAAAAGCCATCTATGAAAAACCTACAGCGAATATCATTCTCAGTGGGGAAAATCTGAGAGCTTTTCCCCTAAGGTCAGGAACTCAGCAGGGATGTCCACTATCACCACTGCTATTCAACATAGTATTAGAAGTCCTAGCCACAGCAATCAGACAACAAAAAGGAATCAAAGGCATCAAAATTGGCAAGGAGGAAGTCAAACTCTCACTCTTTGCAGATGATATGACACTGTATGTGGAAAACCCAAAAGACTCCACCCCAAAACCGCTAGGACTCATACAGGAATTCAGTAAAGTAGCAAGTTATAAAATCAATGCATAGAAATCAGTGGCATTCCTACACACCAACAACAAGACAGAAGAGAGACAAATCAAGGAGTCGATCCCATTTATAATTGCACCCAAAACCTAGGAATAAATTTAACCAAAGAGGCAAAGGATCTGTACTCAGAAAACTATACTATACTCATGAAAGCAATTGAAGAAGATACAAAGAAATGGAAAAACGTTCCATGCTCATGGATTGGAAGAATAAACATTGTGAAGATGTCAATGCTACCTAGAGCAATCTACACATTCATTGCAATCCCCATCAAAATACCATCCACTTTTTTCAAAGAAATGGAATAAATAATCCTAAAATTTGTATGGAACCAGAAGAGACCCCGAATAGCCAGAGGAATATTAAAAAAGAAAAGCAAAGCTGGCAGCATCACAATTCCGGACGTCCAGCTCTACTACAAAGCTGTCATCATCAAGACAGTATGGTACTGGCACAAAAACAGACACATAGATCAATGGAAGAGAATAGAGAGCCCAGAAATGGACCCTCAACTCTATGGTCAACTAACCTTTGACAAAGCAGGAAAGAATGTCCAGTGGAATAAAGAAAGTCTCTTCAACAAATGGTGTTGGGAAAATTGGACAGCCACATGCAGAAGAATGAACCTGGACCATTTCCTTACACCACACAAAAAATAGACTCCAAATGGTTGAAAGACTTAAACTTGAGACAGGAGTCCATCAAAATCCTAAAGGAGAACACAGGTAGCAACCTCTTCGACCTCAGCCACAGCAACTTCTTCCTAGGAACATTGCCAAAGGCAAGGGAAGCCAGGGCAAAAAAACTATTGGGATTTCATCAAGATAAAAAGCTTTTGCACAGCAAAACAGTCCACAAACCAAAAGACAACCAACAGAATGGGAGAAAATATTTGCAAATGATATATCAGATAAAGGGCTAGTATCCAAAATCTATAATGAACTTATCAAACTCAATACCCAAAGAACAAATAATCCAATCAAGAAATGGGCAGAAGACATGAACAGACATTTTCCAAAGAAGACATCCATATGGCCAACAGGCACATGAAAAAGTGCTCAACATCGTTCGGCATCAGGGAAATCCAAATCAAAACCTCAATGAGATATCACCTCACACCAGTCAGAATGGCTAGAATTAACAAGTCAGGAAATGACAGATGTTGGTGGGGATCTGGAGAAAGGGGAACCCTCCTACACTGTTGGTGGGAATGCAAGCTGGTGCATCCCCTCTGGAAAACAGTATGGAGGTTCTTCAAACAGTTGAAAATAGAGCTACCATAAGATCCAGCAATTGAACTACTGGGCATTTACCCCAAATATACAAATGTAGGGATCCAAAGGGGTACGTGCACCCGAATGTTTATAGCAGCAATGTCCACAATAGCCAAACTGTGGAAATAGCCAAGATGTCCATCGACAGATGAATGGATAAAGAAGAAGTGGTATATATACACAATGGAATATTATGCAGCCATCAAAAGGAATGAGATCTTGCCATTGCAACGATGTGGATAGAACTGGAGGGTGTTATGCTGAGTGAAATAAGTCAATCAGAGAAAGACATGTATCATATGACCTCGCTGATATGAGGAATTTTTAACCTCAGGAAACAAACTGAGGTTTGCTGGAGTGGTGGGGGGTGGGAGGGTTGGGGTGGCTGGGTGATGGACATTGGGGAGGGTATGTGCTCACCATAGCACTGTGAATTGTGCAAGACTGTTGAATCACAAATCTGTACTTCTGAAAGACATAATGCAATATATGTTATGAAAAAAAGAAGAAGAAGAAGATAGCAGGAGGGGAAGAATGGAACACAAAATCATGGAGCACTACATCAAAAACTAATGATGTAATGTATGGTGATTAACATAACAATAAAAAATTAAAAAAATATATTCCTAGGTATCTTATGGTTTCGAGTGCAGTTGTAAATGGGTTTGACTCCTTGATTTGTTTCTCTTCTGTCTTGTTGTTGGTGTATAGGAATGCCACTGATTTCTGTGCATTGATTTTATATCTTGCTACTTTACTGAATTCCTGTATGTGTTAAAGCAGTTTTGGGGTGGAGTCTTTTGGATTTTCCACATACAGTATCATAACATCCGCAGAGAGTGAGAGTTTGACTTCCTCTTTGCTGATTTGGATGCCTTTGATTTCTTTTTGTTGTCTGATTGCTGTGGCTAGGACTTCTAATACTATGTTGAATAGCGGTGGTGATAGTGGACATCCCTGTCGCGTTCCTGACCTTAGGGGAAAAGCTCTCAGCTTTTCCCCATTGAGAATGATATTCGCTGTGGGTTTTTCATAGATGGCTTTTATGATATTGAGGTATGTACCCTCTATCCCTGTACTCTGAAGAGTTTTGATCAAGAAAGGAGGCTGTACTTTGTCAAATGCTTTTCCTGCATCTATTGAGAGGATCATATGATTCTTGTTCTTTCCTTTGTTAATGTATTGTATCACATTGATTGATTTGCGGATGTTGAACCAGCCTTGAAGCCCAGGGATAAATCCCACTTGGTCATGCTGAATAATCCTTTTAATGGACTGTTGGATCCTATTGGGTAGTATTTTGGTGAGAACTTTTGCATCCATGTTCATCAAGGATCTTGGTCTGGAATTCTCCTTTTTGATGGGGTCTTTGTCAGGTTTTGGGATCAAGGTAATGGTGGCCTCATAAAATGAGTTTGGAAGTTTTCCTTCCATTTCTATTTTTTGGAACAGTTTCAAGAGAATAGGTATTAATTCTTCTTTAAATGTCTGATAGAATTCCCCTGGGAAGCCGTCTGGCCCTGGGCTTTTGTTTCTTGGGATATTTTTGATGACTGCTTCAATTTCCTTAGTGGTTATAGGTCTGTTCAGGTTTTCTATTTCTTCCTGGTTCAATTTTGGTGGTTGATACATCTCTAGGAATGCACCCATTTCTTCCAGGTTATCTAATTTGCTGGCATAGAGTTGCTCATAATATGTTCTCATCATTGTTTGTATTTCTTTGGTGTTGGTTATGATGTCTCCTCTTTCATTCATGATTTTGTTGATTTGGGTCATTTCTCTTTTCTTTTTGATAAGTCTGGCCAGGGGTTTATCAATCTTGTTAATTCTTTCAAAGAACCAGCTCCTAGTTTCGTTGATCTCTTCTACTGTTCTTTTCGTTTCTATTTCATTGATTTCTGCTCTGATCTTTATTATTTCTCTTCTCCTGCTGGATTTAGGCTTTATTTGCTGTTCTTTCTCTAGCTCCTTTAGGTGTAGGGTTAGGTTGTGTATTTGAGACCTTTCTTGCTTCTTAAGAAAGGCTTGTATTGCTATGTGCTTTCCTCTTATGACTGCCTTTGCTGTATCCCAAAGATTTTGAACAGTTGTGTTTTCATTTTCATTGGTTTCCATGAAATTTTTTAATTCTTCTTTAATTTCCTGGTTGACCCGTTCATTCTTTAGTAGGATGCTCTTTAGCCTGCATTTATTTGAGTTCTTTCCGACTTTCCCCTTGGGATTGAGTTCTAGTTTCAAAGCATGTGGTCTGAAAGTATGCAGGGAATAATCCCAATCTTTTGGTATTGGTTGAGACTTGATTTGTGACCTAGGATGTGATCAATTCTGGAGAATGTTCCATGGGCACTAGAGAAGAATGTGTATTCTGTTGCTTTGGGATGGAATGTTCTGAAAATGTCTGTGAAGTCCCTTTGGTCCAGTGTGTCATTTAAAATCTTTATTTCCTTGTTGAGCTTTTGCTTAGATGATCTGTCCATTTCAGTCAGGGGGGTGTTAAAGTCCCCCAGTATTACTGTATTGTTGTCAATGTGTTTCTTTGCTTTTGTTATTAATTGCCTTATATAATTGGCTGCTCCCATGTTAGGGGCATAGATATTTACAATTGTTAGGTCTTCTTGTTGGCTAGACCCTTTAAGTAGGATATAGTGTCCTTCCACATCTCTTATTACAGTCCTTGTTTTAAAATCTAATTTGTCTGATATAAGGATTGCCACCCCAGCTTTCTTTTGGTGTCCATTAGAATGGTAAATGGTTTTGCACCCCTTCACCTTCAATCTGGGGGTGTCTTTGGGTCTAAAATGAGTCTCTTGCAGACAGCATATCGATGGGTTTTGTTTTTTAATCCTATCTGATAGCCTGTGTCTTTTGATTGGGGCATTTAGTCCATTTACATTCAGGGTAACTATTGAAAGGCATGAATTTAGTGCCATTGTATTGCCTGTAAGGTGACTGTGACTGTATATTGTCTCTGTTCCTTTCTGATCTATGCTGCTTTTAGGCTCTCTGCTTAGAGGACCCCTTTCAATATTTCTTGTAGGGCTGGTTTCGTATTTGCAAATCCTTTAGTTTTTGTTTGTCCTGGAAGCTTTTTATCTCTCCTTCTAATTTCAATGACAGCCTAGCTGGATATAGTATTCTTGGCTACAAAGTTTTCTCGTTTAGTGCTCTGAAGATATCATGCCAGTCCTTTCTGGCCTGCCAGGTTTCTGTGGATAGGTCTCTTGCCAATCTAATATTTCTACCATTGTAGGTTACATATCTCTTCTCCCGAGCTGCTTTCAGGATTTTCTCTTTGTCTCTGAGACTCGTAAGTTTTACTATTAGATGTCGGGGTGTTGACCTATTTTTATTGATTTTGAGAGGGATTCTCTGTGCCTCCTGGATTTTGATGCCTGTTTCCTTCCTCACGTTAGGGAAGTTCTCTGCTAGTATTTGCTCCAATATACCTTCTGCCCCTCTCTCTCTTTCTTCTTCTTCTGGAATCCCAATTATTCTAATATTTTGTCTTACCGTATCGCTTATCTCTCGAATTCTGCCCTCGTGATCCTGTAATTGTTTATCTCTTTCTCAGTCTCTTTATTTTCCATGATTTGGTCTTCTATATCGTTGATTCTCTCTTCTGCATCATTTATCCTAGCAGTTAGTGCCCCCATTTTTGATTGCACCTCATTAATAGCCTTTTGATTTCGACTTGGTTAGATTTAAGTTCTTTTATTTCTCCAGAAAGGGTTTCTCTAATAACTTCCATGCTTTTTTCAAGCCCAGCTAGTATCTTTAAAGTCATGATTCTGAACTCTAGGTCTGATATCATACTAAAGTCCGTATTGAGTAGGTCCCTGGCTGACGGTACTACCTCTTGTTCTTTTTGCTGAGGTGATTTTTTTCATCTTGTCATTTTGTCCAGAGGAGAATAGATGAATGAGAGAACAAAATGCTAACAGTTTAACAATGTCCCCAGCAAATATACTCTATATAAATCACAAAAGCCCTGAAAGCAGGGGACAAGAAAGGGAAAGAACGTAAAAAGAAAGAGAAAAGAAAGAAAATAAAACAAACAAAAAGAAAAAGATAAAAACAATTACAGAACAATACAAAAAAATAGAATATGATCAAATATGATCAGGCTAGTGCATAGATCAGTGCCACACACTAGATTTTGGGCGTATTTTGGTCTGTTAGAAAAAAGTGCTTCCTAAAATTTTAAAGGAAGAAAGACATATATGTATAAAATAAGGGTTGATACAATGAAGGGATGGAATATGACTAAAGATGAAAATTATAAAAGATTTTATAAAAGGAAGTGATAAGATAAGAAGTTGTTTGAAAAAAGAAAGAAGATTTAAAAAAAGGAAAAAGAAAAACGAAAAAAGAAAAGGGAGAGAATATGATCAGGCAGGAGACTAGAACAAAGCCATACACTAGTGATTTAGGGTATATTTTGATCTGTTAGATGAAACAGTATCTCAAAATTTTAAAGAAAGAACAACTTATATATATATATATATGTCAAAAATAAGGGTAACTACTATGAAGGGATAAAATATGACTCTAAAAATGAAAAATAAAAAACGTTTTTTTAAAAAAGGGGATTGATAAGATGTTGGTTGAAAAAAGGGAAAAATAAAAATAAAAAAAAACAGTTAAAAAATTAACTTTGAAAAACTAATGAATCATGGTAAAAAAAGCCATGAATTCTATGTGCAGTATTCCCCTAGCGCTGGAGTTCTCCCGCTCTCCTTGATCGGTAAACTTGGTCTTGGCTGGCTGTTCGTGCTGATCTTCTGGGGTAGGGGCCTGTTGCCGTGGTTCCCAAAGTCTTTGCCGGAGGCAGAATTGCCCCGCCCTTGTCGGTCTGCGCTAAGCAAGCTGCTCAGGTTTGCTCTCAGGAGCTTTTGTTCCCTGCAAGCTCTGGTACAGCTTTGGAGGACCAGGGTGAAAATGGTGGCCTCCTAATCTCCACTTGGAGGAGCTGAGAACTTGGGGCCCTGCTCCTCAGTGCACCCCCAGAGAAAAGCAATCACTCCCATCTCCCTGGTCTCCGGCCACACTGTGTGCTCACCTGGCCTGTGACCGAGCGTTTCTATCTCTGGCACTCGACCCTGTGTGGAGTCTCCAAACCCAGCAGATCCCTGCGGTGCGCTTCTGCGCTGCTCCACCTGGGGGAGGAAGGGGAGTCTCCCCGGATCTGCAGCTTGTTGGGTCCCTGCTGGAGGAGCAGTGACCCGATTGAACCGCACATCACAGTTTATGGCAACCCCGAGCTGAGAGCCCGCGCCTCGGCTCCGTCTCTGCAGCCGGCTTCCCCGCTCCAATACCTGGGAGCTCTGCTACACTCAGGAACCCCCGGTCTTTCTGTGACACCGAGGGTCCTGAAACCACACTGTCCCGTGAGGGTTCCACCCCCGCTTAACCACTGGAGCGACGCCCCTCAGCGGAGCCGACTTCTAAAAGTTCCGATTTTGTGCTCCGCGGCTCTATCACTTGCCAGAAGCGGCCAACGGAGGCCCCCTCCCCCACCGTCTATCCTCCCGAATATCGCCTCGGATTCACTTCTCCCCACGTCCTACCTTCCAGTAAGTGGTCGCTTCTCTGTTCAGAGAGTTGTTGCTACTCTCTTCTTTGGTCTCCTGTTGAGTTCGTAGGTGTTCAGAATGGTTTGATCCCTATTCAGCTGAATTCCAGAGACCAGACGAAATCCAGGTCTCCTACTCCTCTGCCATCTTGCTCCACCCCCCACATCCTTTTATTTTATAAACGATTTAAGAGTGGACTGAGAGAAATAAAGACAAATTGTTGTGGTTTTTGGTTTTCTATACAGACTGGAATTGAATGTCCAATATAAATTATAGAATGTTTGCTCTGTGTCCCACCCTGTTATGTGCTCTACTGGGCATTCTAATGTAGATTCTGAACTGGAAAAAGAAAATTCATTGAGCATATGAGGGTGACAAAAGCAAAATGCATAAAATAGAATATTTAAATGTCAAACTTTATGGTTGACATAAAAATTTATTTAAGGTTAAGAAAAGAAAAATTGTCCATTATTTTTCTCCTATTGATGTTTTTCTTATATCTTTCTTCCAGCTTCTTGTACTGTACTCCTCATTAGTATTCTTAATGTAAACCTTTTAATGAAGAACAAAATATGCACAGACCCATTAGCAATTAAATATGACCATCTGTTCTGCCTTAAACATACACACAAGCACCCACACATACTCCAAAAAAAAAAAAAAAATATTCACAGGAAAAACTCCTGATCTCAGTTCAGCTTCAGTTAAGCCCAATTGTCCAAGTTTTGGTGCAAAGTCACCTCTTGTAGAGTTAGAGTTACTGGCTCTCACTTTCTCCACTTCCTAACTAGACTTCTCCACCACCACTACTCCACCAATATGACACTCCTTATTGCCAACAATGCCATTCATCTCACTAAATTCAGTGGGTATGTTTCAGGCTTTACTTTCACAGCATGCACTTGTTTATAACACCTTCCTTTTCAAAAAGAGTTATTCCTTTGGTTTCTGGCCTTCACTATATTTTTCTGGCTCCTCCTCCTCAGTTTCTTTGGCCTGATAGTTCAAACATTACACCAATGTACATTTCAACCGTGTTCTTTTCTTATTATACTCTCTCCTTTTGTTATCTCTTAAATGTTATGACTTCAATTGCCATCCATATATGACTCATTCCAAATTATTATCTATAGCTCGATCTCAACTTTGAGCTACAGATCTGATCATCAAACTGTCTTGTCAATACTTCCAATTAGATGTTTACAGGTATCTAAAAGTTAATATTTATAGAACTCACCTTCTCTCAACCCTCAAGGTGATCTTTGGATATTCACCAGTTCTCCACGCTGGCGAGTACAAACTGTGATGACTTCATAAGGTTCACTGTGAATCACCCAGTAGCCTGTCTGCTCATTCCCTTCTTAGGTAACCATTTTGCACGTCTGGCCACAGGAAGGCAACACAGAAAATAAAGATAATAGGAATTCTGAAGGGGTGAAGTGGGGAGGAAGACATAGGCTTCCAGCTATGTAGTGAATGTCATAAGCATGAAAGGTACAGCAAAGCGGATATAATCAATGGTATTGTAATGGCACTGTATGGTGACAGATGGTCGCTACACTGTGGTGAGTGAACACAGCATAACATAGAGTTGTCAACACTGTTACATACCTGAAACTAATAGCATGTAACATTGTATGTCAACTATACCTCAATTAAAAAAATGTATATTAGGGTTTTTTTTTTCCTGGGATTTACCAAATTAAAAGTGGCAAAGAGAAGCTCCCAGTGTCTACTGGCTTTCTGGTTTATAAAGATATCTACAGCTGAGTCTCTAGTGATGTGAAGAAATCCCATCTACCCAATAGGAAAAATCAAATCAACAGTTTGAGAGAATCAATAATAAGAGGTGAAAGGGAAGTTGATTATGTTGTAATATTGACTTCCAATCAACCATGAAACAAATTCTACATCTGTTCTTCTGAACTTTTGGTTATCTTTTAAGCCAGTAAATTTCCTAAATCTACATTTTTTTTTTCTTATGCTGGCTTGTGTTCTATGACAAGAAATCAAGAGCCTTTGACTATAAGATTCAACAAAGCCTTACAACCTCCATCCTTGCAATTGCTCTAGACAGAAACTCAGGATTCACTTTTGACTCTTATTTCCCCCTCATCCCTCGTTGGCATGGAACATAAATGTTTCTAGATGTCTCTCAAATTCACCCACTTTTATCGATTTCTCTGCCATTATCAAAGTATAAATTACCAAACTCTCTCTCAAGTCTTAGCTTTTCTTACTCACTCCTAACATGTCACTCTCAAATATGTTATTCCTACAGTGATCAGGATGTTTCCTTGTTTCCACAACATTGGCATTCTTCCAATTCTTCGAAAATGCCAATTTTTTTCTCCACCTTGGTGCCGATGCAATGCTATTACCTTTGTCTGTGATGCTCCTTATTAAGGTATACATCTTTTAAGACTCACTTCTAAACCTATTTCTTCAAGTAAACGTTCCCTGAATGGTACTAAACTTTCTAACATACAATTGCATTGTACTTATTTTACTTTTAATTCAGGGCAAGTTATAAAATAATGAATAGGTAATGAGTCCTGGTTGATAACTTTTGTCACTTCTCAGAATGCAAATTCCTTCAGGAAGATTGTTTTGGTCTTTTAAGCTATATATTCTCAAGGTCTAGTATGTTGTGTTGTATTTTTGAGACATTATATACCTATTTTTAAGACAAACAAATGACCAAATAGAATGGTATTCAAAAAGTGTTTTAAAAGACACAGGAACAGAGGTCCATTTGTATCTCTTTTGTATCTTACTTTGTCTAGGACCCCTTACTCCCCTTTTACTCTTCAGTGCTACAGTACATCTGCAACAATTAGTGATTAAATAATCAAGAGTTTAGAAAGCTGAAAAAAACCCCACTATGATTTCGAAGCAATAAACAAATTCTTTGCTTTACTTCAACTGTCCAGAAATGGGAGTCTCCCTGAACTCCTACTTTAAAAATGGAACTAACCTCTACTACAAATATGTCCCTCATTAGCCTACTTCCAGTATTAGAGAAAGAAACACTTTATTAGTAGTTGGGAGATGGCGAAAGGCCAGGCTCTTTTTCTACTACTGTAAAATGATGCTTTCTTGAATAGCCTCATTGAGATATATCCCACTGGGGCAGAGGGAGTAGGGGAACCAGTAACTGTGGTTTCACAGTCCTAATATAGCAAGCATATTTGTATTCATTACAGTGGGCCTTGGAGTCTATTGAGGATGGAGATATAAAATTGGAAGAGATAAGGCAAAAGGACAGCAGGAAAATCCTTCCACTGCCGGAGGCAGTGGGCATAGGAGAGGAATGATAAACACATGCATCCCCTTTAGTGAGTTGGATGCTGGGGATATTTTTCTTTTTAATGTTCTTTAACAGGATATATTTCCTTGAAAACCAAACAAAAATTAAGCTCATTTTGTTGCCAAAATATGCAATTTACTCAATGATTTATTTGTTTTTCCTTTTCAGAGGGCACTTGGCTTTCATTTACAGGTGAAATTACCCTGCCTTTTTCAACATCTGCATATCTGGATATATTTTCCAAGTGAAGAATCCGAACAATTGTGTGGAAAAAATTTATCCACGATCCCTCTGTGAGTTAATTTGTAATGCTGAAATAAAGGCAAGTTTTCTCAAAACCAAATCTAATTATGTATAAAAGCAAGAGAAATAGTACCTTATGTTATGTGATTATTGGAGAAGCTAAAAGTTTTCCCATACTAATATGGCATGGTGCAATGGTAATTATTAGGGTGTTTTAATTGAGATAAAGTATTACTAACCAGGGAGGCAACCCCCCTCACCTAGGCCCAGTGGCCACTCCCATTAACGGTGCCAGGTGAATGGATGGTTAAGCCACCACTGCTGATAACTAAACCAGATGGCGCCAAGTTCTTACAGGCAACAAAGCAAGAAAGGTTGATGAGTGTTGGGCCGAAGTTACAAGCACAAGCGAAAAGATTAAGAGGCACTACAAGGAGAGTTAAAAAAAAAACAAAACACAAAACTTTGTAACTTTAGACAAGTCATTTAAATTCTTTAGGCCTCAATTACTCCCAAATTTAGGCTTAAAATTTACTTGTATCTTTGACACCTTTAACAGTTAATCTAGCTGTTGAGTCAAGATTACACAGAGCATACCTGTTTTACTCTGCTTCGCTTTCCTGTGCATTGCAAATATTGCATTTTTTTACAAACTGAAGGTTCAAGACTTAAGTGGAAGAAGTAACCAGATGTGGTGGAAATAGCAAGAGAACAAGAATTACAAGTGAAGCCTTAGGATGTGACTGAATTGCTGCAAGCTCATGATATAACCTGAACAGATGAGAGGTTGCTTCTCATGGATGAGCAAAGAAAGTGGTTTCTTGAGCTGGAACTACTCCCGATGAATATGCTGTGACAATAGTTGAAATGACAGTAAAAGACTTAGAATATTGCATAAACTTAGTTTATAAAGTAGTGGCAGGGTTTGACAGGATCAACTCCAAATTTGAAAGAAATTTTACTGTTGGTGAAATGCTATCAAACAGCATCACATGCTACAGGGAAATCGTTCATGAAAGAAAAAGTCAATCAATGTGGCAAACTTCATTATTGTCTTATTTTAAGAAATTGCCACAATCACCCCAACCTTGAGCAACCACCACCCTGATCAGTCAGCAGCCATCAACATTAAGGCAAGACCCTCCACCAGAGGATGGTTAATATTTTATAGCAATAATGTATTTTTAAATTTATTAGACATAATGCTATTGCACACTTACAAGACTACAAGATAGTGTAAATGTAACTTTTACATGCACTGAGAAACCAAAACATTAATTTGATTCTCTTCATTGTGATAGTTGCGTTATTGTGGAGGCCCGAAACCAAACCCACGATATCTCCAAGGTATGCCTGTACTTTCAGAAATCTGTCTTAAGTAAATAATTAGAAATGAAGAAATTATAAGTGAAATGGAATATTCAGCTTATTATATTTATAAAAGAATAAATATTGAAACTGTGGAAATATTAACAATAGCAGGATGATTAAGTAAATTATGATAAATTCCTATTATTTCATCATAACAAAATAATGTTTAATTATTTTAGGAAAAATGATGCTTACACATGTTGAATGAAAATACTAGTACATGTATCTCATCTTATCACTTTTCACATTGTATCAAAATTATGTGTGTGTATCTATTTGTTCTCACTGGGCTCTAGAATTGATTAAGGATCAAGTTATATTTTTATCTCTACATTTTTAATGTTTAGCATGGGGGTACATAGTAAAGATATATTTCTGAAATTTGACTAAGCTGCATGAATGTAGTTTATGACTTACAAAGAAAAGTAACAATTTTAAAGGTATGAAACTATTTTTGAAATTCAATGTGGTAGGTACTGGAAAAACTAAGATGAAAGAAGCAAGGACCTATTCTTAATGGACTCATCATCTAGCCATGACAAAACCCAATAACAATTTAGTGAGATAATATTGGAAGGTCATAGGTACATAATCAGAGAAGTAATCAAAGGTAGTCATTGTGTTTGCAAATGAAAGAAACTTAAATCTGAGGAGTTTATGTGCAGAGTTCATTTATTAGCTCATGGAACCAACCAGTAAGAGGAGGGACCAGCTAGTCCTATAGTGTGCTCTCAGAAACCTGAATCTTCCAGAATTTTCCTTCTTTATTTTTATCCATATCTTAAGTATTTTTTTCTGTTTTTCCATGGATATCAAAATTGGCTTTCTCTAGTGTCCAAAAAAATGATTATAAGTTTCTTCGGTATGCATAGTTTAGGTTTATAAATGGAAAGAGACTGAAATTTTATTTCTTTAAGTTAGAAATTGTATTGATGGTACTTAACTGGTCCCCTTTTGTCAGGTGTTATTCTGCAATAGCTGTGAGTCAACAGCACTCAAGAAAACAACATGATGATTTTTTTTTTTAAGTAAGCTCTATGCTCAACATGGGGCTCGAACCCATGACCCCAAGATCAAGAGTCACATGCTCTACTCGCTGAGCCAGCTAAGAGCCCCCAACATGATGTTTATAGTAGGGAAAGAAGACTTTATCAATGATAGTGGTCCAGTTCTGGGCAAATAAGTAGGATGTTTGGAAACTTGTTAAGTAAAACTTAACATATAAACTATAAAAATATGTAAACTTGCTTTTGAAAGGTGACGGACTCCTCATGTAATAAGAAATAATGACGACTCTTTAAATGTAACATATTGAACAAAAGGTTGAAGCAATACAACATTCTTGCAGAACCTGTGGATTCTTGAGATATTGCTGGGACAAAACAGAGAAGGAAGCAGTAAAAGAGGGTAAGAACATAAGGAGCTAGGTCATAAAGAGATTGGACTACGAACCTTAAAGGCTTTTTTTTAATAGGTAATTGGGAATTATTTTTCATATTTTTTGTAGTAAAATATACATCACATAAAATTTTCCATTTTAACTATTTTAAGTGTATAATTCAGTACCATTAATTACATTCATCACTACTAACCACTTAGAGAACTTTTTCATCATTCCAAAATGAAACTCTGTACCCCTTAAAAAATTAACTCCCCATCCCACCCTCTCCTCAGACCTAGCAACTTCTATTATACTTTCTGTCCTTGGGAATTTGCCAATTCTAGTTACTTCTTATAAGTGGAATCACACAATATTTGCATTTTGTGCCTGGCCTATTTCAGGTAGCAAATGTTTTTGAGATTTGCCTATGTTGTAGCATGTATTCGAATTTCATTTCTTTTTAAGGCTGAATAATATTCTTTTGTATGTATATACTACATTTTGTTTATCCATCATCTGTTGACGGACATTCTGAGTTGTTTCTGCCTTTTGGCTATTGTTAATAATGCTGCTATGAATATTGTTCTACAAGTCTCTGTTTCAGTCCCTGCTCTCAATTATTTTGAGTATACCCACGAAGTGGATTTGCTAGATCATATGATAATTCTGTCTTTAACTTTTGGAGGAACCACTGTACTGTTTTCCACAGTGGCTGCACTATTTTACATTCTTACCAACAGTGCACTAGGTTTTCAATTTCCAATTTCTCCACATCCTTGTCGACAATTGTTATTTTCCTTTTTTTTTTTTAATAGTAGCCATTCTAACACATGTGAAGTGTTATCTCATTGTGGCTTTGATTTGCATTGTCCTAATGACTAGTGATGTTGAGTGTTTTTTCATGTGCTTATTGGTCATTTGTATAACTTTTTTAGGAGAAATGTCTATTCAACCCCTTTGCCCATTTTTCATTTGGTTTATTTTCTTTGTTGTTGTTGATGAGTTATAGGTGTTCCTCATATACTCTGGATATTAATCTCTTATCAGATCATGATTTACAAATACTTTCTCCCACTCTGGATTTTTTCACTCTCTTCATAGTGCCCTTTGACTCAGAAATGTTTTCAGTTTTAATGGAGTCAAATTTATTTTTTTTATTGTTGGCCTGTGATTTTGGTGCTATATTCAGGTGACGGAATTTTAAGTGGAATAGTAATATAATTAAATTTGGATATTAGAATCTCTTAGATGAGACAGTGGGGGGTGACTTAAGAGGAGGAAAAAATGTAAGACAGAAAGACAAGTTAATAAGCCACAGAAAAAGGCTTATGGATAAGAAAGCAGATAGATGAGCCAAAATTCTTCCTCTCCCTACGTTCCAGATCTTGTTAAATGAACAACAAGAACAAAAAGTAAAATCAGGGAAAAAATGATCAGAAGCAATAATATATCATACCACATACTATATACCTTTAAATGTGTTGGTCCAGGCAATTCAGTGAAAATCCAGGTGCAGCTTAGAAAGCTACACACATTATACCCGCTCCCTTGTCCTCAAGAAGAAATACAAAGGAAAGGAAATGAATCTTAAGCAAATCCAGAGAATTCTTACTAATAACTCCTACACTGAACTTAAGTAGAATGAGTGCGATAATGCAGTCAATGGCACAATGAAAGAAAAATCCTCTTGAATAGAAACTTAGAGTTGTTGTGGTCTCATCAGAATCCATAAAATTCTCTAGGACTCTCCATTTTCCGGGTTTTCACAGTGAAGTTAAGGAATAATCTGAAAGTCAGATTGTTGCATCCTGTTAGATAATGAAACTGCTTACCTTACTCCCCTACTGGATGAAGCTCAGTAGAAAACATTGACAAATGTTAGAAGAGACATACAACCAGGCCAGGTTCTACAATAAAGGCTGCACATTACCCCACTGGCATATATCTCTCCTTTTTCTTTTGTTCTCAGGTTAAAAAGTGTGGAATGAACAAAATGATCCCAGTCCCCAATGTAAAGCTTGGAATATAATATAGAGATTTCCTGAAGCAAAGTAAATCATCCTCCATTAGAATAAATAATAACATCAGATTAGGCTACCCAAGTGAAATATGAGAATAATAAAATAATGGCATGAACATTATCCAAACATTTCAGGAAAAAAGAAAACTTTAAAAATGAGAATGGAATAAAAGAACCGTGTGTGGAAAAAAACAAAGGTCAGTATCGAACAGAGCTTAATTCAAGGAATCTAAATCCAAAATGACTACTAGTTGGGATAAATAAACTTAATAGAATACATATTCAAATCAAACTGAAAGAAATAGAGCTATAGGAAAAAAATAGAAGAAAAACAACAGCATTGAAGAACATCATAAAATATAGCAAGGAAGAACTGAAATAGTGACAGAAGGAAATATATTTTTTCCAAAATAGATGAGTGACTCTTATCAGTCCAACTGTCCTGCAGACAACAACTATAAGTTTTGGGAAAAAAACACACAAATACACACACACAAACCTACCTGAAAAATGGGAGAATTATCGAAATCAGACAAATACTGGACTGGAGTCAACACGATGGGCAAGTTTTCTAGCTTCATAATTTTTAGAATGAGAGCTGGTTCAGTTTGCACCGCATGGAGTAAGCAGAAAAAACTCAGAAAACTCAGTTTTTCTGGCTTGTAACAACAGAAAATAGAATAAAAGGCAACAATAGTCAATGGCAATTGAGGGTAGAAATCCAGAAAAGATGAAAGCCAGAGAGGGGAATCTCCAAATTCTGTGTATAATTCTTCCCAACCCTCTTGCTGATAACAGTAACTTGCATGAATGACATGGACAGAAACAACACAACAGAAGATAAAATATCTGAACCAAGAGGTATTATGCTGCCCATTGCAGGAAGACAGAGAAAGTTTGCCCTTTGAATCCAATCAATTTAAGTGTTTGCTAAAAGGTATAAAATTATTCAACACTCAACACTCAATCCTCCTGGCAGGATTATAACCTAATCTACAGGGCATACTATTCCACAAATACACAATCCAAAAGTACTCTATCCTCAATGAAACTGGAAAACACAACTCATTCTGAAGAGAAAATGCAATCCATATAGACTACCTCCGAGATGACACAGATGTTGGCATTGGCAGAAAAGAATTCTAAAGTAACTATTTTAACTGAGCTTAATGATATAAAGGAAAATATGCCTTTGCCATGTGAAAAAAAGAAATCTTAGAATTAAAATAACTCTGAAAAGACACAAATGGAATTGTAAAACTGAAAAATTCAATATGGGAAAATTTTAAAAATGTATTAGGTAGACAACAGAAAAGTGGAAGTTATGGAAAAGCCTGTGACTTTGAAGATGGATCAATACAAGTGATTCAATATGAAAAACAGAAAAAATTTCAAAAAATATTTCTAGGAACCCATGAGACAATATAAAAAAGAAAGGAAAGGGGACAGAAAAATGTCTGAGGAAATAATGGCCAAAAATTTCCAAAGTTTGTTCATAGACATAAATTTATAGATTGAGAAGCTCAGCAACCGTAAGCAAGATAAACATATAGAACACTATGCCTTGTTATACCATAACCAAGTTACTGGAATCCAAAAATAAGAAAAAAATCTTAAGGGGTATACCTGGGTGGCTCAGTCGGTTAAGCATCTGCCTTTGGCTCAGGTCATGATCCCAGGGTCCTGGGATCGAGCCCTGCATCGGGATCCCTGCTCAGTGGGAAGCCTGCTTCTCCCTCTCCCACTCCCCCTGCTTGTGTTCCCTCTCTCGCTGTGTCTCTCTGTCAAATAAACAAATAAAATCTTTTTTAAAAAATCTTGAAAACAGCCAGAAAAATATTGACACATTACACACAGGGGTGTGTCACTTTAAATTCTGTGAATTTTCATAAATTCTATATATCAGAAGACAATGAAATATTATCTGAGAGAAATTTAAACACCCCAAACCTATCAATTCATAATTCTATATTCAGAGGAAATATCTTAAATAAATAAAAAAGTACTAAGTGATTACCATTGGGTATTTGTGCCTAATGGGTCAAGCATACCAGCTCTAAAGAACAAATGAATAGCTGCACTCCATCACCTCATTAGGAACCAGACCACTCCACAAAGATTAGAGAAGATTTAGGGGAAAACGCTGAATCTGTGGTCTCATCTCACCCAGACAGAGGTCTTTGGCCCTCTCTCTCCTATACCAACATGCCATCTTGAAAAAGAACAGGGAAAGCAGAAGGATCTGAAATATTGGGCATTGGTCAAATCTAAATAGAAACAATATTAAACCAGCTCTGAAACAGAAAGGAAATCTGACTTCATTGGATTCATTGAATATTAAATACAAATAGATCACTTAATCAAGGAGTGATCTGGATTAATTAATAGACAAATTCGAGCTTTTCTGCTGCCCACTTGAATGGAATGGGGAGGGTAGCCCAGTTAAGGAAAAAAAAAGTCACCTTTTCCTTGTATATAGTTTAATTGTGTATGTAGGCTTGCATCCATGACATACGTGTTTATAACAAAATATGTTTAGCTTCTGCTATTTGTTTAGACAATATACACTCTTTCCGTCTTAGTTTTATTCTTATATGTCCATTTGTTTCCACTCACATGCATGGGGTATTTTTGTGGTTGAAAGAAATCAGTAGAGTAGGGTGGGAGGGGAAAGAAAGTAGAACCAAGAGGAAATGTAATATCTGTTCTCTATCAGGTTGTTAAGTTTCAGTTGCCATGGCAAGATCGTATAGAGACAGAGATAGTGGGATCTGTTCAAGAGAAAATTCATGAGACTCCAGGTATGAGGAGAGTTGTTCTGGGTCTAAGGGATGAGATTTAGCACAGGATTGGGGGAGTTGAGGGAGGGCAGGCCTTTTCTGGTGCTGTTTCTTCAGAACTTGCACACTTTCTGAGACCCAGAATATTGGAGCATTTGAGGCATCCAGAGCCAGCAAGCAATCCTGCTATGTAAGTGTCTTTTTAATAGGCCAGGACAGTACTTAGATGTCTCCAAGTGGCCTCCGGGCAGCAGACGGGGACTGGGAGACTATAAAAGAGGGGAATGAGGCAGTTATCAGAGTCGACTAAAAATTAGTGGTTCCGTGCAAGGCTTCTCCTTAGAGATGTCCTCTACATCAGAGGACAGCACAAGTGAATAGAGAGCTGAATTCCTACCACATGGTGATGGCTATGGAGCCAGAAGGCATTTAGATTATGAACATACAGAAAAACGCTCTAAGAGTTAGAGAGCAAATAAGGATTATAATAATAATAATACTTTATGCTTTCACAGAAAAGGCCCATCCAATTAAAAAAAAATTCCTCTGTCTGTTTTCTAGATAGGGAGAAATAGGCTCTTATGGGAAAAATAATATTGCCTTAAATTTGCTTTTATTTTCCTGTACAGTTTTCAAGTCCTGTTTCTACCTTATTACCTCTGATTTAATCCTCTCAGGAATCTAGCCGGTCTGATCTCTGATTCAAAGAATTAACATGACTTGCTCAAGACCACTTGGCTAATGCCTCGCGTCATTTCAGACTGGAACCTGAGCCTCCTAGTTCACAGTCCTGGCTCTTTATGCTAAGTCCTGTTTTTAGAGTCCTCTTTCTCCCGACCATGTCTGACCATAGCCACCTGACATCTGAATTACTGCCCTGGGGTTTGAACACAGCCGGCACGTGATCTTTTATAAAAGGACTCCGTTTGTCTATGACTTCACAGACTCCTCTCTTTACCTCCTATTTTTTTGCTTCTATGTCACAGCTGGGAGCAACCACATCTATCCACTTGATGAAATCTGAACGTATAAAGTGATTTCTTTTCTGTAGGAGGAGACCATTATGAACAATTTCGACTTTGGGTTGGGCAAAAGAGAATGCTGGGCTGTGAGGAATTGAATCTCTTTTCAAATCTTCAGGTGAGGGCAGAGTCTCAGAGTTAGAACAGAAGACAGAAAAATTTTTCCCTGTAATATGATTTCAAGGCTGCAGAGAAAGCCCTTCACCCCACAAATGCTCCTCATCACATGCATATAATTTTTTTTTTAAATGCAACATACAAACTTTATTTAACAAAAGCAACAGGTAAAGTCAAACAGGCACTTATATTAAGAGAAAAACCAACTAGAAGAAATTTTATCTTAAACACCTTACAGTAACCTATTTGCAGTTGCATTTACTGAGCTCTGTTGCTGTGAAGAATACAGCTCATGCACAGGTATGGATCAACAATTTGTACATTTTTTCAAGTATTCACTGAATACTACCTTATATACACATATACATTAAATTTGAAAAAGATTTAATTGACGATCCCCAGATAGACTTCATTTTGTTGCTCTTTTGGAAGAGGTCGTCTAAAGAGAAGAATATGTGGTTCTGGCTCATGAATCATGTAATGAACCCAGCCTAGACTCTGTTGGACACCAAGTCTCCTCCCCTCCTCTTCAGACATCAGATGGGTTTTCGGGACTTGTTTGGAAAGTTCTCTGGGTAACATGACATGCCGGTACTCGTAGTGCTCGTCGAAGTACTTGTCCGAGTAGTAGATCTGCTTGTGGGCCATCCTGCGGGCGGGCGGGAGCGACGGGGCGCAAAGAGCGGGTGCGGCGGGCCACACGTCCGGGTCTGGCCAGAGCAACGACTCCGCATATAATTTTTTTTATCAGGGGACAAGACCCTTCCTTTTTCAAGAGAGGAAAGTGACATTCTGAGTGTTCCCAGTGAGGGTAACATTGTGGCCAAGAGCAGTGTTGGAGTAATGGAAGCTAAGACCTCCATACAGCTTGTTATGTGCCATTCACTCCTTAGTCCCTTTACATTTATTATTACTCCTACTTTTCTCAACAACTCTCTGCAGTAGATTTTATTATTATCTCCATCTTATAGATGAGGAGACAAGCAGAGAGAAGTGAAATGACTTGGCAAGCACCATGCAGTTAACGAGTGCTCAAACTGGGATTCAGATCTAAGCAGTTTGGTTCCCAAATCCTCTTGCTTAAACACTGCCCCACACTGTGTCTCTACAACAGGATGAAAGAAAGAGAAGCATGGTTCTTGTTCTGAGGGAAATGGGCCCTAGAAAAAGAAAACAGGCTTTCATAACAGCATGTAATAATTATAGAGGGGTGAATCACAGGCTTTCTGGCAAGAAAGCTTAGAAAGATCAGGAGGCCCAGCTCGGGGTTAGATACCTCAAGAAAAGATGGTAGATTACATGAGAAGGGTTAGTAGCCTAGGTGGAAGGAGTGCTTATGGTGATCAGGCAAGGCTAGAATAATGGTTGTCTCCAAAATTGGCCAAATGCCTGTTCCTCCTTTCTAAATTCATTTTTTAAATAGGCTTTATTTTTTTTCTAGAGCAGTTTTACATTCACAGAAAAATAGAGCAGAAAATACATGGAGATTCCATTTGCCCCTGGTCCCCACACACTCACAACCATCTCCACTATCAACATCCCACACGAGTGGTTTATTTGTTACAACTGATGAACCTACGCTGACACATAATTATCACCCAAAGTCCACAATTTACATTAGGGTTCACTCCATGTTGTACAATCTGTGGTTTGGACAAATGACATGCATCCAACATTACTGTACCAGACAGGAGTTTCACTGCTGTAAAAAAATCTTCTGTTCTCTGCCTATTCATCTTTCTCTATCCTGTGGCAACCATGGATCTTTTCACTGTCTTCATTGTTTTTGACTCTTCTGGAATATCACATAGGTGGGACAATATTTAGGCTTTTCAAATTGTTTTTTTTTTTCACTTAGTAATGTGCATCTAAGTTTCTTCCATGTTTCTTTGTGTGTTGATAGCTCATTTCTTTGTAGCACTCTGTTGTCTGGATGAACAACAGTTTATTCATCCATTCACCTACCGAGGGACTTCTTGGTTGCTTCCAACTTTTGGGAATTATGAATAAAGCTGCTATAAACATTTACATGAAGGTTTTTTTTTTTTTTTGCATGTGAAAATAAATTTTTACCCTGGCTTTTAATACCAAGGGGCATAATTGCGGGATTGTATGGTAAGACTATGTTTAGTTTTGTAAGAAACTGCCACACTATCTTCCAAAGTGACTACCATTTTGCATTCCCACCAGCAATGAATGAGAATCGTGTTGCTCCACATCTTTGCCAATATTTGGTGCTGTCAGTACTTTGGATTTTGGCCATTCTAATAGGTGTGTAGTGCTATCTCATTGTCTGAATTGGTAACTTTCTAATGTTGTATGACATTGAGTTTCGCTATTCCCAATCTGTATGTCATATTTGATGAGGTGTCTGTTCAGGTATTTTACCCATTTTTTCCATTGGCTTGTTTGTTTCTTTATTTTTGGGGGGTTCTAAGAGTTCTATGTAGGATAGAGTCTTTTGTCAGATATGTCTTTTGTAAGTATCTTCTCCCAGTCTGTGGCTTCTCATGTCATTCTCTTGATAGTGTCTTTTGCAGAACAGAAGGTTTTAATTTTAATGAAGTCCAGTCTATCAATTATTTATTTCACAGATTCTGCTTTTGGTATTGTGTGTAGAGTCATTGCCAAACCCAAGGTCTTCTAAATTTTCTCCAGTGTTCTCCTCTAGGAATTTTATAGTTTTGCATTTTACATTTAGGCGTTTGGCCCAAAATAAGTTAATTTTTATGAAAAGTGTTAAGTTTGGGTCTAAATTTAATAATTTTGCATGTGTATATCCAATTGTTTCATCACCATTTGTTGAAGAGATTGTGTTTTCTTCAGTGTATTGCCTTTGCTCCTTTGTCAAAGATCAACTAACTAACTATATTTGTGTGGATCTGTATCTCAGTTCTCTACTCTCTTCTCTTGGTCTATTTGTCCTTTATTTCACCAATATGACATTGCTTTGATTATTGCAGTTTTATAGTAAATCTTGACTGCATAGCATCAGTCCTCTGACTTTGTTCTTCTCCCTAAATATCATGTTGACTATTCTGAGTATTTTATTTCTTAGCCTCAAAGAATGAGTTGGGAGGTATTTCCTCTGATTCTATTTTCTGGAAGAGATTGTAGAGAATTGGTGTAATTTCTTCCCCGAAAGTTTGGTAGAATTCACCAGCGAACCGATCTGAGTCTGGTGTTTTGTGCTTTTTAAGATTAGTAATTATTCAATTTCTTTAATAGAAACAGGCCGATTCATATTGTCTTTTTCTCCTCATCAGCTTGGCAGGTTGTATCATTCAAGGAATTGGTCTATTTCATCCAGGTTATCACATTTGTGGGTACAGAGTTGTTCATAGTCTTCCTTTATTATTCCTTTTATGTCTATAGAATCTGCAGTGGTGTCCCCTCTTTCACTTCTAATATTAGTAATTTATATCTTCTTTCACTTTTCTTTGTTAGTTTGGCTAGAACTTTGTTAATTTCATTGATATTTTCAAAGATCCAGCTTTTGGTTTTATTGCTTTTCTCTATTGATTTTGTTTTCAGCTTCATTGATTTATGCTCTGCTTTTTATTATTTTATTTTCTTCTGCTTATCTTGGATTTAATTTGCTTTTCTTTTTCCAGTTCCCTAAAGTGGAAGCTTGGATTATTGATTTTAGTATTTCTTCACTTGTAATGTATGTCTTCAGTGCTTTAAATTTCCCACTATACTGATTGTGCTATCTCCCACAAGTTTTGGTGTTGCATTTTCATCTTCATTTATTTCAAATTATTTTAAATTTCTCTTGAGATTTCTTTTTCTAAAACATGAGCTACTTAGAAGTGTGTTGTTGAGGGCGCCTCGGTGGCTCAGTCGTTAAGCAACTGCCTTCGGCTCAGGTCATGGTCCCAGGGTCCTGGGTCCCATGGACCCATCGAGTCCCACATCAGGCCCTCTGCTCTGCGGGAAGTCTGCTTCTCCCTCTCCCACCCCCCCTTGCTTGTGTTCCCTCTCTCACTGTGTCTCTCTCTGTCAAATAAATAAATAAAATCTTAAAAAAAAAAGAAGTGTGTTGTTTAATCTCTCAGTATTTTAGGGATTTTTCCAGGCACTTTGCTGTTGTTGAGTTCTAGTTTGATTCTATTGTGGTCTGAGAGCATATAGTGTATAGTTATCTATTCTTCAAAAAATTTTTAAGGTGTTTTATGGCCCAGAATGTAATATATTTTGGTAAATGTTTCATGTGAGCTTGAGAAGAATGTATATCTGCTGTTGTTGCATGAAGTAATCTAAGGATATAAAATATATACCTTTGATTGATGGTGATACTGATTTCTATATCCTTACCAATTTTCTTCCTGTTTGATCTGTCAATTATGATAGAGGGGTCTGTAGTCCCCACTACAATATGGATTCATCTATTTTCCCTGTGTATCTATCAGTTTTTGCCTCATGTATTTTGATGTTCTGTTGTTAGAATTGTTATGTTGTTTTTTTTAAATTGGCCCTTCTATTATTATGTAATGCCCCTCTGTATTCATGATGACTTTTCCTCTTCTGAAGTCTTCTTTTTGTCTGAGAAATTCCTGTTACTTTTTCACTTTTAAAGAACAAACTCATAGGATACAAAATTCTAGGTTGGTGTTTTTTTTCTCTCAGCACTTTGAATATTTCACTCCAATATGTTGCTTGCATGATTTCTCAGAACTTTGATGTAATCCTTATAGTAACTCTTCTATAGGACAGCTGTTCCCCACCCCCCAGTTGCCCCACTTTGGTTTCTTTCAAGACTTTTTCTTCGTCTTTGATGTTCTGCAATTTAAATATGATATGACTAGCTATAGTTTTTTGTTTGTTTGTTTTGTTTTGTTTCTTGACACTTATCTTGTTCAGTGTTCTCATTCTGTATTTGTGGTTTAATACTTAACATTAATTTGGAGAGATTCATAGTCATTATTGTTTCAAATATTTCTTCTGTTCATTTCTCTCTTTCTTCTACCTCTGATATTCCCATTATGCATGTGTTACACCTTTTATAGCTGTCTTACATTTCTTAGATATTCTTGGCCTATTTTTCTCAGGCATTTTTGTTTGCTTTTCAACTTAGGAAATTTCTGTTGACATATCCTCAAACTCAGAGAATCTTTGCTCAGCCATGTTCAGTCTACTGAAAAACCCTCAAAGGCAGTCTTCATTTTTGTTACAGTGTTTTTTGTCTCTAGCATTTCTTTTTGATTCTTTCTTAGAAATTTCCTCTCTCTGCTTACAATATCCGTCTGTTCTTGTGCAGTGTCTGTTTTTTTGGTGGGGGTTGTTGGTGTTGTTAGAGCCCTTCATTTATTAATTACACTTATTTTAAAATCCTCATCTGATAAAACAACAGCCCTGCCATGTCTCAGTCTGGTTCTGTTTTCTCTGTCCCTTCAGTCCGTGGTGTTGTTATTTTACATTTAGCATGCCTTGTGATTTGTTGTCAGAAGCCAGACATGATTATTGTGTGCAAGGAACTGTAGTAAATAGGTCACTAGTAATATAGTGGTAAGGTGTGAGGGGAGAAGACGTTCCTATGATTAGGTCTCAGTCTTTTAGTGAGCTTATGCCCTGGATGGCTAATCTCAGATGGACAGGATGGCTAGAGTTGGGTATCATTCTTCTCCAGCATGGAATGCTAGAGGAGGCCTAGTTATTTCCCTTTCCTGTGTGGAAGGCTAGGGCAGGCTGGAGTTAGGTAACTCTTCCCAAGGTCAGTTAGGATCTTACAAACCCCCAGTAGGTTAGGCTCTGATAAGAGTTTCTCCTAAGGACAGGTCTTATTAAGAACAGAATTATATGGCAGATTTCAAAATGGTTACATTTCTCTCCTCCTGCTGGAAGCACAGGTGGATTTTTCTCTAATAGGCACTGCAAGAATCTGGTAGAACTGAAAGTAAAACTCATGCAAGTGTGTCTGTGGTCCCCTTAGACTGGGTCCCGGTGGAGGTCATAATGCTCAGATTCACCCATACTGAGCCCCTAGAAATTTGCCAGTTATAATTCAAGTTTTCTTACTCAAGTACTGGTGTCTGTGGAGGGTTCTGCTTATGAGTCTCCACTCTGGCAAGTTGTGAATTTCTTTATCTGCCTATCTCTCCAATTTTGGGTTTAGCAGTTTTCCCAGTGACCTAAGTTCTCTTGACATATTTAAGAGGAGTTTTTTTTCTTTTTTTCAGTTTGTTCAGCGATTTACTTATTGTTTTCAGTTTGTTCAGCTATTTACTTGTTAGCTCTTTACATGCTGGACCTTCTAAATTAATTTCTAATATAAATGTGCTAACTGTAGATCAGACATCTCTCTACTGGTTCTTTTCTGTCCCCTTGGAAAGGCTACAGGGTTTCACTAATTTGTATTAAAGTATCTGGAAATATCTTGGCCCCCCAATTATGTCCACTAAATATAGCTCAATGAAAACAGTAGGACATTGTTGGCACTGGGGGCAGTCTTATTCTGAAACTTGAAGGGAAATGAATGGGTTTCTTCCCTGATGGATCACTAAGTCTCTCCACATGGAATCATATAAATCATGATGAAAAATGGACTCTGAAGTCCACTTCATAAATCCTCGCCCAGTTTCCAAAGGTAGCATCTTGCAATCTCAAAGTCAGTGCTCAGCATTTCAGATGCAAACCTGCAGCCTGACTCCTGCAGGAGTTAATGTGTTAGCATTTTAACAAACTGAGCCACTTCAGTGGCCTACTTATCAGTTCAAGCTATTTGGAAATGTTGCGACCATATGTCGTCCATTGAAATGAACACTAAACACTGCATTTATAAATGGTAATTTATGACTCATAAATGTCTTTGCTATTAGAGCCATTCTGCCACTGTGAATGGAATTGATAGCAGGTTCTAAGCTCTGTGGTATGTGTATGTTTTTTTCCCTTTTTAGGAATGTTGTAGATATTAAAGCTTTAGTGCCTCATGGAAATGTTATTTTTAAAAAGCTGTGCATATCAAAAAGATTGTGTTTTATGCTAGATTTTCATATTCATAAATTTGACAGGCAGGTTAAATATATGTGTGCATGTGCATATGGTGAGGATTTTTTACATGCTTGTATAGACAAAGATTATAGAATTATAACTCTAAGATGTGGAAGTTACACCTCACTGTCTGCCCAGGCCTGGGATTTAACTCATGTAGTTGCAACTGCTCATCATACACTAATATGTCCTCTCCCTTTCTTCCTTAGAAAATAGAATGCCTGACTTTGAGTTGGACATGTGACCTCCTAATACTGTATTGCTCACTTCTCTTACAAAGAGCATGGCAACACAAGCAGAATGATTATGCAGAAGCTTCTGAGAAACCACATTAAGAGATAGCTGGATTACTCTGCACATTTTGTTGTTCCTTTCTTTGCTCTGCTACCTGGAATGCAGATGTCAAGGCTGGAACTTAATCAATGACACTGAGAACTATGGACTGACCATATTAGACCCAGAAGAAGCCTAGGTCCCTGAAAAATACATAAAGCCATATGTTGGCCCTGGAGAGCCTATCTCCAGACTTAATTTATGTAAAAAGAGAGAGATAGCAGGAAAAAAAAAACAACCCTGCCTTCTTTATACAGTCATACTTATTTTTTAAAGCATGCATCCAATACTGAATTGATATAGTGAGGTAATGTACATTATCCTGATTTAAGGATTGAATCATATGAGGTCTAGATAACTTATTTCATATGTTGAAGGTCACAGTTTGTTGTACCTGAGGAAATTCCTAGAATACACATTTTTGAGCTTTGTTCATTATTCTTGCTATTTATATCATACCTGTAGCATTTAATTAGGTCTGTATGAGAGATACCATACTTCAGTTATAGTTTGTAGTATTTGCAGTTGGCAAATCCAGGCACCTGGCAAGTCAGAATACCTTCTAGGAGTATCTCTTGGGGAATTTGCTGGTACCTAGGAGAGAAATTTATATTTGAGAGTAGGAGTTCCAACAGCTCATCACATGTTATAATTTACCCTACATACATGGAAGCCCAGTTCTATCTTTAACTATTACATGACTATGTCTGGATCATCAAAAATGAACATGATTAAATATCTATAGATATAAATATATACTCAGTACAGTTTCCACAGCGAGAGTTTTGGTGTGCTGTTTTTAAGTTCTAATTAATTGTGAAATTTGTAAGCGTTGTTATTAATATGCATGGTTAATACCATGACATTTATTTCTAAGGAGAATTGAGTATTTGAGATTCCAGCAAAATGATGAGATGTGAGAACCAAAAGGTTACAGCTAATGAACCTCTAGAACAGGGCAGAGAAAAGAAGTTCTCATTGTTAAAAGGTAATGGTATGTTCCAATCTTTGGGAGGGGGGATGATACCAAGCATCAGAATTAGAATAGAATTTTATTATCAACTCTCAGTGTCAAAATGTGATCCTCTATCAAACCCCTGCCCAATTCTACATCCCCCATACAGACACACACACCCATCCCCCCCCACACACATATACACACACTTGTCCCATTTATAAAAGAATATTAGTCTTCTACTACATTCTCTCCCTTGATGCTGGGAACCCTCCTACAACATGTAATCAGGAGGGGGGCAGGGGGATGGGTTAGCCTGGTGATGGGTATTAAAGAGGGCACGTTCTGCATGGAGCACTGGGTGTTATGAACAAACAATGAATCATGGAACACTGCATCAAAAACTAATGATGTAATATATGGTGATTAACATAACAATAAAAAAATAAAAATAAATAAAAGAGTACCTATTATATGAGCATTACTGTTTCAAGAGCTATGAGTTATGGAAAATAAATAAAGCAAGGCACTTTGCTTTCAAGAATTTAGAGTTTAGTACCAAGGAAGACATGGGCACTGATTATTAATAACAAAGTTAGATGAAGTGAAAAATACAAAGTGTTTCAATGCAACCAAACTTCTCCACTTGTGAGAATATCAGAAACTCAACTAGTGGGTCACATTTTGTTTTTCAACTTTGGCCTATAGATATTTACACCTTTCTTACAGGTTTCATATATTGATTAGTGGCAATATATGTATGTGGCACAAAATTGTTCATGACATGCATCTGATGTTCAGAAATGATTGTGTTAACTCTGATGATAAGAGAGTTATAAAAATGTTAAGGGGCTGTGGTTAAATAAGAATGAAAAAGAGGTTGAAAATGCTCAGCTGAGAGGAGGGATTTGAAATGAAACTTGAAGACAAATTTATGTTTATCTAATTTGGAAAATTCAAATATACAGAAGATGAAGAATACTATAATGCTCATCTATGTGTTAAATATGTAACACAATTTCATTTTAATAACTTGCCATATTTGTTTTACAGTTATTTGAGGAAAGAAATATTACAAAGGTATATTTCAAGACATCTGAGTACCTCTTAGAATAAATATGTCTGTATTTAACCATTCCTGGAGTAAATAATATTATTAAATGGTTTTTATCATTCTACTGCATTGTGTGGGCAGAATTTTAAGATGGTTCCCAAGGTCCCCAGCATCTGGTATACATTACCCTTCTCCTATTATTCAAACACTATGCTGTTGTGATTGGATTTTGCAGATGAAATAAAGGTCTCAAGTTAGCTGACCTTAACAAAATAAGTTTATTCTCAAATAGCCTGAGCTAATCAGGGGGCTCTTAAAAGAATTGTTCCTAGTGAAAGACATTCAAAATGTAAAGAGGATTCAGTGTGGTGATGGTGGCAGGGGATTCTCCATTGTTGGCTGTAAAAATAGGAGGAGCCAAGTGGCAAGGAATGCAGGCAGTAAGAAGCACTCCAGCTAATAGAGCAAAAAAACAGGAGCCTCTTTATATACTCTAAGGAGCTAAAATCTTCCAATAATCTGAATGAGCTTGTAAAAGAACCTCCAGCCTCAGATAAGACCCCAGCCCCACTTTGATATCAAACTTGTGAGACCCTGAACAAAGAATTCAGTCACTCACTGCTCATATTTCTGACATACAGAACTGTGAGCTAATAAGTGGATTTTATTTTATTTTTTTTAAGATTTTACTTATTTATTAGAGAGAGCAAGCACAAGTTGCGGGAAGGACAGAGGGAGAAGGAGAAGCAGATTCCCTGATGAGCAGGGAGTCCGATGAGGGATTTGATCCCAGGACCCTGGGATCATGACCTGAGCCAAAGGCAGACACTTAACCGACTGAGCCACCCAGGTGCCCTATAGATTTTGTTTTAAGCCACTATGTTTGTGGTCATTTGTTATGCAGAAAAATTAAACCGTGCATGTTTTTCATAAAAACCGTGTGTGTATATGTGTGTGTATATATATATATATATAATTAAAATAATATATTTAATGCCTTTTATTGTACAAATAATAAATGTTTATTATGTATTATAAATTATTATATTTACATTACAAACATATTTGTTATATAAATATAATAAAACTCTATATAAATATCAAATATTTTAAAAGTCCTAAAAATGGCATAGTATTTTGCAACTATTTTCCATGTGGCATTTTATTTTTTTCAATTTAACCATGTGGATATATGTAGCTCCATTTTCACATTCTTTTTAATATATCAGGGGTCAGCAAACTTTTCCTGTAAAGGGCAAGATAGTAACTATTTTAGTCTACATCACACGGTTGGTGCTGCAGCTACGTGATTGTGCTTTTATGGGTAAAAGCAGTTACAGACAATACATAAATAAATTGGGGGCCATGTTACATAATACTTAATTTACAAAAGCAGACAATGGGACAGATTTGTCAATTCCCGGAATATAATATTCCACTGTATACATACATAGCACAGTTTGATCGTTTTTCTTTAGCTCCGCATTTGTTTCCAATTTTTCACTCTGGCAAACAAACCTTCAAATTATTCTAACCTATTTTCTTAAAAGTGCTAGAACTTCTCTAGACAAATGGTGTTGACACCCATCCTCAATAAGAAATATATTTGAAAACAGAATCCGGTACGTACACCAGTGTGCTGTACAGGCATGCTCGGTTTTTCACTGCTCAGATACAGAGATATGACTCACGTCAAAGTCTAGGGTGCCTCCCGCCTCCTCTAAGTGTGCCCAGTTGTACCTACTGGCACAATACACACACACATAAATTGTATATTCACAAAACAATCCTGTTACTGTAATACGCTTTGACATTCTCTTTGCTCTTCTATTCTCTCCTATTTCTCTGTTCTGAATTCTCAAAGATTCTAATGTAACCACTAAATCGATTTAACTACCCATTAATGGATTACAACTCAAAATTTGAAAATAACTCCCTAAAGTATAAGTCTAGAAGAGATTGTGTTGGGTTAAAGAGTATGCTTGTATTAAATTTTACCATATGTTATAAAGTTGTTCTTGAAACTCTCTCCAACAATTAGTGAAAGTTTCTGTTTCTCTACATGCCTTTCATTATTTCTTTTTAACTTTTAATTTTGAAATAATTTTATACTTACAGAAAAGTTGCAAAAATATTAAATGAGAGTTTCCATATGTCTTCATCTAGCTTCCTTTAAGGGTAACATCTTATGTAACCACGGTGCAATTATTAAAACCAGGAAGCTAACATTGGCACAATACAATTCTCTAAATGACAGACCTTAACTCAAATTTCACCGGTTTTTCCTGTAATTTTTTTTTCTTTCTGTTCTTCCTAGAACAGATCCTATTAAGGACCCACATTGCATTTAGTTGCTATTTTTCCTTAGGCTTTTCCAATCTGTAATATTTCCACAGTCTTTCCTTGTCTTGACAGTTCTGAAGAATAGTGATCTGTTATTTTGTAGTACGTCCCTCAATTTAGGTTTATCTCATGCTCTGTCAAGATTGGAATGAGATTATGTGGGTTTTTTTGGGGAGGCAACAATGCCACAGACATGACATGTCCATGGTGCATGGCATCAAGAGATTTATGATATCAACATATCATTACTGGTGTTGTTAACCTTAATCACTTAGTTAAGGTGGTGTTTGTCTGGGTTTCTCCATTGTGAAATTACCCTCTTTCACTTTGTAGTTAATAAATACCTTGAGGGAGATACTCTAAGACTATGCAAAATCTCTTTCTCTTCACAATTTCACCCACTTTTAGCATCTATCAGTGGATCTTATCAGTAACAGTTACTACTACAGTTTTGGTTAATGATCCTCCGTTCTCTTTCCATTTTAGTCAAACAAATGAATATAAAGTGGTATCTGTTGTTTTTAAAACTACAAGGGAAGTTGAATAACTATTTCACATTTATTGGATATTAGTAATTTATTTTCTTTGAATTGTCTCTTAATCTCCATTACTTATTTTTTTTTTTCTATTCAGTGTTTATTTATTTTAAATTGGTTTGCTAGGGGACTGGATGGCTCATTTGGTTAAGCATCTGCCTTCAGCTCAGGTCATGATCCCAGGCTCCTGGGATGGAGCCCCGCATCGGGTTCGCTGCTCAGCGGGGAGCCTGCTTCTCCTTCTGCGCCTACTTGTGCTCTCTATCAAATAACTGAATAAAATCTTAAAGAAAAAAAAACAACAACAAAATTGGTTTGTTGATGCTCTTTATGTTGTGTATTCTAATATTTTGCCATATGGGTATATTGTAAATACATTTCCCTTGCATGTAGCTTGCATGTTAAAATCAGGTTTGTTCTTTTGTTGTACTTAAGAATTATTTTTCTATGCAATAAAAAATGTGAAATTTTGCATTATATTCTGTAACATTTTGCATCTTGTTTTCATAAATCCCTTTCTATATGAGGTTATAAAGTTATTCTACATTTTCTCCTTTAAGCCTTTTTTTAAGGTTTTATTCATTTATCAGAGAGAGAGAGGGAGAGAGTGCACAAGCAGGGGGAACAGCAGACAGAGGGAGAAGCAGGCTTCCCACTGAGCAATGAGCTGGATGTGAAACTCTATCCCAGGACCCTGGGATCAGGACCTGAGCTGAAGGCAGACTCTTAACCGACTGAGCCACCCACGCATCCCAAGAAATTTTATTTTTGTATTTAGATATTAAATCCATTTGGAACTTATTCTTGTATATGGTATGAGACAAGGATATACTTGTGTTTTTCCCACTGGTTAATCTATTTTATCGGGAATAGTCTATTATTTCTCCTCCGGATTTGGAAAAGTATTTTTGTCATATATATGAAATCCATAATATGCGGATCTACTATTATGCCCTCTACTTTGTTCCAATGCTTGGATTTTGCTTCCTATTGTCAATAACAAATACCTTATGCCGCTTTATGATAAGTCTTGATAGCTTGGGAAGTCCTCTCTTTTTGTTTCCCTGCATTGGAAAGACTCTGTGATTTTCCATATTATATTTAGAATCAGCTGCTTTACTACATAAAATATTCTTTCACAATTATTTTTGATATGTATCAAATTTGTAGATTAATTTAGTAAAAACAGATTTTTTTAGGATATTAAGTCTATTTTTGAACACAGTAAAAATCTTCATTCATGCAGGTATTCTTTCATCAAAGGAAAGTAAATTCGTTTTATGTCAAATGTTGTGGAACTTTTTATAATATTCTACTTTAAAATAAAAGAGGTTCATTTCTATGTCGCTTAAAATCAACATGCATTTTTTTAAAATTTATCAACAGCTTTATTTAGATGTTATTTTTACATTACTTCAAACATTTGGACTTATCCAAATACAATCAATTTAAACATAACCTCCTTTTAATTATGTTATGTGAATGTTGATAAACCTGGGTGATTAACTACAAGATAAATTAGCCTATTAGTAACTGATAAATGGTAAACCAAGTGGGTAACGTTATTCTCCGCAGAACTCCTTTTATGGATGGGAATTTTTCTCACAGGTCTGGAGGCTGGCAGTTCAGAGTTGATGCAATGGCTCTGTGATGTTGTGAATATTCCAGGTCCTTTAAACTCTTCCCTCCCTATCATATGCCCTTTGTCTTGCCACGTCATCATCTCAAGATAGCTGCCCCAAATCCAGCCTGTTTTCTTTTTTTTAATTGTTATGTTAATCACTATACATTACATCATTAGTTATTGATGTAGTGTTCCATGATTCATTGTTTGGGAATAACACCCAGTGCTCCATGCAGAATGTGCCCTCTTTAATACCCATCACCAGGCTAACCCATCCACCCACCCTCCTCCCCTCTAGAACCCTCAGTTTGTTTTTCAGAGTCCATCGTCTCTCATAGTTTGTCTCCCCCTCCAACTTACTCCCTTTCATTCTTCCCCTCCTGCTATCTTCTTCTTTTTCTTATTTCTTAATATATATTGCATTATTTGTTTCAAAGTACAGATCTGTGATTCAAAAGTCTTGCACAATTCACAACGCTCACCATAGCACATACCCTCCCCAATGTCTATCACCCAGCCACCCCATCCCTCCCACCCCCAATACTCCAGCAACACTCAGATTGTTTCCGGAGATTAAGAATTCCTCATATCAGTGAGGTCATATGATACATGTCTTTCTCTGATTGACTTATTTCACTCAGCATAACACCCTCCAGTTCCATCCACATTGTTGCAAATGGCAGTATCTCATTCTTTTGATGGCTGCATAATATTCCATTGTGTATATACCACTTCTTCTTTATCCATTAATCTGCCGATGGACATCGTGGCTCTTTCCACAGTTTAGCTGTTGTGGACATTGCTGCTATAAACATTGCGGTGCACGTACCCCTTCGGATCCCTACATTTGTATATTTGGGGTAAATACCCAGTAGTGCAATTGCTGGATCGTATGGTAGCTCTATTTTCAACTGTTTGAGGAACCTCCATACTGTTTTCCAGAATGGCTGCACCAGCTTGCATTCCCACCAACAGTGTAGGAGGGTTCCCCTTTCTCCACATCCCCACGAACAACTGTCATTTCCTGACTTGTTGATTTTAGCCATTCTGACTGGTGTGAGGCGGTATCTCATTGAGGTTTTGATTTGGATTTCCCTGATGCTGAGCAATGTTGAGCACTATTTCATGTGTCTATTGGCCATTTGGATGTCTTCTTTGGAAAAATATCTGTTCATGTCTTCTGCCCATTTCTTGATTGGATTATTTATTCTTTGGGTGTTGAGTTTGATAAGTTCTTTATAGATTTTGGATACTAGCCCTTTATTTGATATGTCATTTGCAAATATTTTCTCCCATTCTGTCGGTTGTCTTTTGGTTTTGTGGACTGTTTCTTGCGCTGTGCAAAAGCTTTTTAGCTTGATGAAATCCCAATAGTTTATTTTTGCCCCGGCTTCCCTTGCCTTTGGCGATGTTTCTAGGAAGAAGTTGCTGTGGCTGAGGTCAAAGAGGTTGCTACCTGTGTTCTCCTTTAGGATTTTAATGGACTCCTGTCTCACGTTTAGGTCTTTCAACCATTTGGAGTCTATTTTTGTGTGTGGTGTAAGGAAATGGTCCAGTTTCATTCTTCTGCATGTGTCTGTCCAATTTTCCCACCACCATTTGTTGAAGAGACTGTCTTTTTTCCATTGGACATTCTTTCTTGCTTTGTCAAAGCTTAGTTAACCATAGAGTTGAGGGTCCATTTCTGGGCTCTCTATTCTGTTCCATTGATCTATGTGTCTGTTTTTGTGCCTGTACCATACTGTCTTGATGATGACAGCTTTGTAATAGACCTGGAAGTCCGGAATTGTGATGCCGCCAGCTTTGCTTTTCTTTTTCAGTATTCCTCTGGCTATTCAGGGTCTCTTCTGGTTCCATACAAATTTTAGCATTATTTGTTCCACTTCTTTGAAAAAAGTGGATGGTATTTTGATGGGGATTGCATTGAATGTGTAGATTGCTCTAGGTAGCATGGACATCTTCACAATGTCTGTTCTTCCAATCCATGAGCATGGAACATTTTTCCATTTCTTTGTGTCTTCTTCAATTTCTTTCATGAGTATTGTATAGTGTTCTGAGTACAGATCCTTTGCCTCTTTGGTTAAATTTATTCCTAGGTATCTTATGGTTGTGGGTGCAATTGTAAATGGGATCGACTCCTTGATTTGTCTCTCTTCTGTCTTGTTGTCGGTGGATAAGAATGCCACTGATTTCTGTGCATTGATTTTATAGCCTGCTACTTTACTGATTTCCTGTATGAGTTCTAGCAGTTTTGGGGTGGAGTCTTTTGGGTTTTCCACATACAGTATCATATCATCTGCAAAGAGTGAGAGTTTGACTTCTTCTTTGCCGATTTGGATGCCTTTGATTTCTTTCTGTTGTCTGATTGCTGTGGCTAGGACTTCTAATACTATGTTGAATAGCAGTGGTGAGAGTGGACATCCCTGTCACGTTCCTGACCTTAGGGGAAAAGCTCTCAGCTTTTCCCCATTGAGAATGATATTCGCTGTGGGTTTTTCATAGATGGCTTTTATGATATTGAGGTATGTACCCTCTATCCCTATACTCTGAAGAGTTTTGATCAAGAAAGGAGGTTGTACTTTGTCAAATGCTTTTTCTGCATCTATTGAGAGGATCATATGATTCTTGTTCTTTCTTTTGTTAATGTATTGTATCACATTGATTGATTTGCAGATGTTGAACCAGCCTTGAAGCCCAGGGATAAATCCCACTTGGTCATGCTGAATAATCCTTTTAATGGACTGTTGGATCCTATTGGCTAGTATTTTGGTGAGAATTTTTGAATCCATGTTCATCAAGGATATTGGTCTGTAATTCTCCTTTTTGATGGGGTCTTTGTCTGGTTTTGGGATCAAGGTAATGCTGGCCTCATAAAATGAGTTTGGGAGTTTTCCTTCCATTTCTATTTTTTGGAACAGTTTCAAGAGAATAGGTATTAATTCTTCTTTAAATGTCTGATAGAATTCCCCTGGGAAGCCATCTGGCCCTGGGCTTTTGTTTCTTGGGAGATTTTTGATGACTGCTTCAATTTCCTTAGTGGTTATAGGTCTGTACAGGTTTTCTACTTCTTCCTGGTTCAATTTTGGTAGTTGATACATCTCTAGGAATGCATCCATTTCTTCCAGGTTATCTAATTTGCTGGCATAGAGTTGCTCATAATACGTTCTCATCATTGTTTGTATTTCTTTGGTGTTGTTTGTGATCTCTCCTCTTTCATTCATGATTTTGTTGATTTGGGTCATTTCTCTTTTCTTTTTGATAAGTCTGGCCAGGGGGTTATCAATCTTGTTCATTCTTTCAAAGAACCAGCTCCTAGTTTCGTTGATCTGTTCTACTGTGTTTTGGTTTCTATTTCATTGATTTCTGCTCTGATGGTTATTATTTCTCTTCTCCTGCTGGGTTTTGGCTTTATTTGCTGTTCTTTCTCTAGCTCCATTAGGTGTAGGGTTAGGTTGTGTATTTGAGACCTTTCTTGCTTCTTGAGAAAGGATTGTTTTGCTATATACTTTCCTCTCAGGACTGCCATTGCTGTATCCCAAAGATTTTGAACAGTTGTGTTTTTATTTTCATTGATTTCCATGAATTTTTTTAATTCTTCCTTAAAAATTTCCTGGTTGACCCGTTCATTCTTTAGTAGGATGCTCTTTAGCCTCCATGTATTTGAGTTCTTTCCGACTTTCCTCTTGGGATTGAGTTCTAGTTTCAAAGCATTGTGGTCTGAAAATATGCAGGGAATAATCCCAATCTTTTGGTACCAGTTGAGACCTGATTTGTGACCTAGGATGTGATCAATTCTGGAGAATGTTCCATGGGCACTAGAGAAGAATGTGTATTCCATTGCTTTGGGATGGAATGTTCTGAATATGTCTGTGAAGTCCCTTTGGTCCAGTGTGTCATTTAAAGTCTTTATTTCCTTGTTGATCTTTTGCTTAGATGATCTGTCCATTTCAGTCAGGGGGGTTTTAAAGTCCCCCACTATTATTGTATTGTTGTCAATGTGTTTCTTCACTTTTGCTATTAACTGCCTTATACAATTGGCTGTTCCCATGTTCAGGGCATAGATATTTACAATTCTTAGATCTTCTTGATGGATAGACCCTTTAAGTAGGATATGGTGTCCTTCCTCATCTCTTATTACATTCTTATTTTAAAATCTAATTTGTCTGATATAAGGATTGCCACCCCAGCTTTCTTTGGGTGTCCATTAGCATGGTAAATGGTTTTCCACCCCCTCACTTTCAATCTGGGGGTGTCTTTGGGTCTAAAATTAGTCTCTTGCTGACAGCATATCGATGGGTCTTGTTTTTTAATCCAATCTGACAGCCTGTGTCTTTTGATTGGGGCATTTAGCCCATTTACATTCAGGGTAACTATTGAAAGGCATGAATTTAGTGCCATTGTATTGCCTGTAAGGTGACTGTTACTGTATATTGTCTCTGTTCTTTTCTGATCTATGCTGCTTTTAGGCTCTCTCTTTGCTTAGAAGACCCCTTTCAATATTTCTTGGAGGGCTGGTTTCGTGTTTGCAAATTCCTTTAGTTTTTGTTTGTCCTGGAAGCTTTTTATCTCTCCTTCAATTTTCAATGACAGGCTAGCTGGACATAGTATTCTTGGCTGCATATTTTTCTCGTTTAGTGCTCTGAAGATATCATGCCAATCCTTTCTGGCCTGCCAGGTCTCTGTGGATAGGTCTGTTGCCAATCTAATGTTTCTGCCATTGTAGGTTACATATCTCTTCTCCCGAGCTGCTTTCACGATTTTCACTTGTCTCTTAGACTCGTAAGTTTTACTATTAGATGTTGGGGTGTTGACTTATTTTTATTGATTTTGAGAGGGGTTCTCTGTGCCTCCTGGATTTTGATGCCTGTTTCCTTCCTCACGTTAGGGAAGTTCTCTGCTATTATTTGCTCCAATATACCTTCTGTCCCTCTCTCTCTTTCTTCTTCTTCTGGGATCCCAATTATTCTAATTTTGTTTTGTCTTATCGTGTCGCTTATCTCTCAAATTCTGCCCTCATGATCCTGTAGTTGTTTCTATCTCTTTTTCTCAGCATCCTTATTTTCCATCATTTGGTCTTCTATGTCGCTGATTCTCTCTTCTGCCTCATTTACCTAGCATTTAGTGCCCCCGTTTTTGATTGCACCTCATTAATAGCCTTTTTGATTTTGACTTGGTTAGATTTTAGTTTTTTTAGTTCTCCAGAATGGGTTTCTCTAATAACTTCCATGCTTTTTTCAAGCCCAGCTAGTATCTTTAAAGTCATGATTCTGAACTCTACGTCTGACATCGTACTCATGTCCATATTGAGTAGGTCCCTGGCTGACGGTACTACCTCTTGTTCTTTTTGTTGAGGGGATTTTTTTCGTCTTATCATTTTGTCCAGAGGAGAATAGATGAATGAGAGAACAAAATGCTAACAGGTTAAGAACGTCCCCAGCAAATATACTCTATACAAATCAGAAAAGACCTGAAACCAGGGGAAAAAAAGGGAAAGAACGAAAAAAGAAAGAGAAAAGAAAGAAAAAAAAACAAAAAGAAAAAGACAAAAACAAAAACAGAACAATACCAAAAAAACCAGAATATGATCAAATATGATCAGGCACTGATCTAGTGCATAGATCAGTGCCACACACTAGATTTTGGGCGTATTTTGGTCTGTTAGAAAAAAGTGCCTCCTAAAATTTTAAAGGAAGAAAGACTTATATATGTACCAAATAAGGGTTGATACAATGAAGGGATGGAAGATGACTGTAAAGGTGAAAATTATAAAAGATTCTATAAAAGGAATTGATACGATAGGAAGTTGTTTGAAAAAAGAAAGAAGATTTAAAAATAAAAGGGAGAGAATACGATCAGGCAGGAGACTAGAACATAGCCATACAGTAGTGATTTAGGGTATATTTTTAACTCTTAGAAGAAACTGTATCTCAAAATTTTAAAGAAAGAACAACTTTTATATATATACGCCCAAAATAAGGGTAACTACTATGAAGGGATAAAATATGACTCTAAAAATGAAAAATAAAAAATGTTTTTTTAAAAAAAGGGATTGATAAGGTGTTGGTTGAAAAAGGGAAAAAAATAAAAAAAGAACAGTTAAAAAATTAACTTTGAAAAACTAATGAATCATGGAATAAAAAAGCCATGAATTCTATGTGCAGTATTCCCCTAGTGCTGGAGTTCTCCCGTTCTCCTTGATTGGTAAACTTGGTCTTGGTTTGCTTGCTGTTTGTGCTGATCTTCTGGGGGAGGGGTCTGTTGCCGTGGTTCCCAAATGTCTTTGCGGGAGGCAAAATTGCCCCGCCCTTGTCGGTCCGGGCTAAGCAAGCTGCTCGGGTTTGCTCTCAGGAGCTTTTGTTCCCTGCAAGCTCTGGTACAGCTTTGGAGGACCAGGGTGAAATTGGTGGCCTCCCAATTTCCACTCAGAGGAGCTGAGAACCGGGGCCCCACTCCTCAGTGCGCCCCCTGAGAAAAGCAGTCACTCCCGTCTCCCCGGTCTCCACTTCACTCTGTGCTCACCTGGCCTGGGACTGAGCATTTGTATCTCTGGCACCCGACCCCGTGTGGAGTCTCCAAACCCAGCAGATCCCTGCAGTGCGCTCCCACGCTGCTCCTCTCGGGGGAGGAAGGGGAGTCTCCCCGGATCTGCCACTTGTTGGGTCCCTGCTGGAGGAGCAGTGGCCCGACTGGGCCGCAGATCACAGTTTATGGCAACCCTGAGCTGAGAGCCCACGCCTTGGTTCCATCTCTGCAGCCGGCTTCCCCTCTCCAATACCCGGGAGCTTGGCTGCACTCAGGCACCCCTGGTCTTTCTGTGACCCCGAGGGTCCTGAGACCACACTGTCCCGTGAGGGTTCCACCCCCCACTTAGCCACTGGAGCGATGTCCCTCAGCGGAGCCGGCTTCTAAAAGTTCCGATTTTGTGCTCCGCGGCTCTATGCCAGAAGCGGCCGACGGAGGTCCCCTCCCCTGCCGTCTATCCTCCCGAATATTGCCTCGGATTCACTTCTCCCCACATCCTACCTTCCAGAAAGTGGTCGCTTCTCTGTTCAGAGAATTGGTGCTACTCTCTTCTTCGGTCTCCTGTTGAGTTCGTAGGTGTTCAGAATGGTTTGATCCCTATTCAGCTGAATTCCTGAGACCAGAGGATATCCAGGTCTCCTACTCCTCTGCCATCTTGCTCTGCCCTCTCAACATGCATTTTTATGTATGTCCAAATGCATAAGAAAAATATATTAAAAAAACTATTTCATCCATAGTATCAACAAAATATGAGGAATCATGAAGTGTTTTATGAAGGAATTTACTCTGTAAAAATACTTTTTTTTTTTTTTGAAGGTATTGTGGCTAAGAGAGAAGAGTGACCTGGTCAAAGAATAAAAATATAGTAATTCCTTTCTGCATAATTTGTGTTATAAATTAATAAGCAATTCAACTAAAGCTACTAGTATTTAACAGAACATTCATATTGAGTTTGGGGAAACAATTATAAAAGAATATGTGAAGATTGTCCATGAGTGCAGCAGGTAACTCAGTGTCGTTGATTGTGTAATTGTAAATAGCTCATTTCGGTCTATTTGTCTCTCTGCTGTAATAACTGGCTAGATCTCCATGAATAAATAAACTTCTACAGAAAGGTATTTGTGAAATGAAGGAATCTGGCATGCGGACATGACCTTTAAAAGCAAAAGATCTATTTGACCTTATATAACTACCATTTGCAATAAATTAGGGATAGCATGTTACATGAGCATGTTACAATGAAAACAATTGAGAAATAGTATTTAAAGGAAAGGTCAATAAAAATGTAAAGTAAACATAAAGTACATGGAAAATTATCAAATCAAGCTCTTAAATGACAAATTGTGATAGAATATTACTTCTAGAAATGGTCTGTAAGAGTGAGTAGTCCAATCCTTCTCATTTTATTTAAGTAAAATGAGACCACAAGATGATAAATGTCTGAATAAAGACTACGGACAGCTAGACTTTTCCGGTTACCATTTTTTTTTCTGTTTTTTAATTGTGGAAAGACTCTATTGTCCTTATCAGTAGATCTTTCTTTTTTACTGAAAAGTATGGTAATTGGTAAACACATGCCTGACAAAACTAGCCATGGAATTGAGACAGTTTTGTACATGGTAGAATGTAATTGGGAACTACTCTATTAAAGGTCTATTTCAGAAGCAAATGAGTATGGTAGAATGGTCAAGAATCTATATATAGTTTCAGAAAATTAGAAGCAGTAGATGTGTGTTTTCCAAGTGAGTAAGAAGTTTCCCAGAAAGGTAGATATAGCTAGATTGCAGGGATTTAAGCAGGGAAGGTAATTTAAATTCCAAGAATGTGAACAAAGTAAAGAAGAATTTATAAAACAATAAAAACAGATCACTTGAATCTTTTTACCCTTAGTTTGAGATAGCTCATTGCACTCCTTCGATAAAATCCACTGTTTATGGGTACAAAGGATTTTAGTTCTAACCAGCTAAAAAACTACTCCACTCAGAATTTTGGCCTTTCCAAAAATGCCCAAACTATTGCATCTGTTCTCAAGGATATTAAATATAATGGAGAAGACAGATATTAAAAAAAAAAATCTATGATATAGTATTTAGCTGACCTGGACCCATTTTCTGGAAAACATTCACATTCATCATAAAATAAATGCATAGGAATTTTAGAAAAAAATTATATTTTAAGCATGAAGGATACAAAATTATTTAGGTATTTTGATTATGATCTCTGTCACTGCTACTTGAAAAAGTCTATCTATTGGCTTGCAGTGATCTTTATTTTTCCATTGGTGGGATTACACATAAAATGTACCCCCAAATTTTCTGTAGCAGTTGTGTAACTCTTACAATTGAATAGTATTTAATTTTTTTTCTTCTCTTCAGGGCATCAAGAATCAACATTGTTAATGTGTTTGATATTGCTGACTTTAGAAATGAATGTTTGGATAGTAATCTCATTTTGATTAAAAGGATAAAAGTAATACACGCTCATTGTTATTTAAGGAAAATCTTCATAGAGATATGTATTAAAATAAAAGTATAATTTACCACTCTTTTTCAATTCTTTATCTCCAACCCATATGAATACATTAGCACCTTAAAAAAGTAAAATCTAGATGTATTAAAAACATAAAGTGTAAAAAAAAGCTTCAAAACTTCAGAAAATATATAATTTATAAGCATCTATCTTCAGAATGATCACATCCAAGATGATTACTTAAATATGCCTAATCATACAGAAATATTTTGATGTATTTGCATTAAAATGAAAATGGATCCTATGACAGAAAACAACATACCAATGTGAAAAGATATACCACAGAGGGAAGTACCTATTTGTACATAGTACGAAGTGTTAGTCTAGACTCTACACAGAAATTCTGGAAGTCAGTAGTGAACTATAAGTGGGCAAAAATTATGGATAGACAATTGTTAAGATACTGTTAGTTTTTTTGTTAGTTCTATTGTTAAATTTTAGTTCTATTTTTTAGTTCTATTGTTAGAACTATTGATAGTTCTCACCAATATATATGCAAAAAATGCTAATCTTCACTTATACTGAGTGAAATTCTTACTAACTAAAATAATTTACTAGCTGATGAGATTAATAAATTATATTATTCACCAGGCAAACAATTAAAAATCTGACCGTACAAATCCTTGGCAATGACCTGGAGTAAGGGAACTTTTTTTGTATTTCCTGTGGGAGTGTGAATAGGACCAATCTATTTGGAGATCCCTTTGGAAATATTTAATAATGATTCAGCAATGCCCTTCCATGTACAGAGCAACTACATAGTCTCCATACATGACATCCTTACTCATAAGGATGATCTAAAAAGAACTATCAGGAACTGTCTTAATGACTCTCAAGGAAGTGTCTACAAGCTCAAATGAGAAAAATCAACTTTACATTAAGAATAGAAGAGAGCATTCAAATCAATTCCTATCAGTATGTAAAGACTTTGTGGCCATTCTAAATATACCATGCAAAAATATCTGCATATATACACAAAGAAACAAGTACAAAATATTTATCCTAGCAATGTTTGTAATAGCAAAATGGAACAAACAAAAACAACATCTTTAATGTCCACTGATATAGGAATGGGTAGATGTAACTGAATTCATATGTAGATTTAAGATTGATGATCCCTTTTATCATATCAACCTATACAAATTAGTAAACATGTTTCACCAAAAAGCCAGTTACAAAGTACTACATACAGTACCTTTTTATAGAAAAAAATTAAACACAGACATCAATATGATATATTTAAGGGTATATATATATATATATATACACACACACACACATAAACATATATATGCACACACTTATATGTGAATTTATTAGCCACATATAAACATACACACATACATTTAGGCATTCAAAACATAGAACAGATAGTCTATTACTTCTAAGAATCATTTTAGGACAGTGGTTTTCTCTGGGAAAGCAGGAGGGTTTTGTCATATGTATATTTTTTTCCTAAAAAATATATCTGAAACAAATATAGAAAATGTTAGTTTTGTTGGAGCATAAGTGTTGTTATATATTTTTTTCTCTGTACTTTTGAAAAGTGTCATAATTTAAGAAACAACAACAAAAGTCAGAAGGTGAAAAATATTACTAAGTGCTATGGAAGCACAGAGGAAAGTACTAAATTTTGGTGAAGAGGAAACAGGCTGTTTACAGAGTGGATGATACTCACTTTAGATCTTGAGTGATGCACAGAATTTCAGCAGACAGAAAAGAGGAAGGCCATTCTAAGCAGAATCAATTTAATTTGGGGCAGCAAAAAATATTAAGAATGCTATCTAAAGAGTGCTGAGGATATATCAGAAGCATATTCAGGAAAATACCGTTTGAGAGAAATTTTATGGAATTTAGGAATATGAAGGCAGTAGGAGGAAGGAATTCGGTCAAAGTCAAATGTTGATGAAGTGTAAAACAGAATGGAGGCCGAGGGTAATACGTTGGATTCGAACTGATGAGAAAAGAGAGTCTCGGTGTAGTTTGATTTGAATTAAAGGTGCAATGGACGGGGAAGCGGCAGCGGCCACCCCAGGCCTTCTTTGCGTATGCTTATTGGAGAAGAAAAAAAATATAGAGAAGACACCCCAGCTGCCTAGATGCAAGTCTGTCGTCGCTATTGTTTTGTTTTTAAGCATATGGGATACTTGGGTGTATTTTCAGTCTGAGGGGAAATCAGAAGAAACAATTATGAGGCCAGATTCTGGAGGACCTGGGGGAGATGGACAAGGTTATTATCCATTGCAGGGGCTGAGGAGTAAACAGGAAGTAAAAATGGGGAAGAAGGAGTGGTGGTGACATCGTGATGGTCAGAGGGAAAGAACAGTATCGAGATGCTTGTAGTAGAGGACCTAGACATGTGCAATGAAGTGAGAAAATAAAAAAAGAGCAGAGACAGGGTTGCCACGTTGGAGAATTAGAAATGGTGTGGGAAGAATGCTAAAGGGAATGAAAGTGGACATTGAGTGTAGACACTGAGCCTCCCTGACACACCAGACTTCATTCCATCCTCTGCTGGAGTTTCTCTCTAGTTTGTGGTGACCCAGGCTGCACTGTGTTCTGGCCATTTGTATACCCACTTTCCTTTCAGGAATGTTCACCTACATGTGCCAGGAACATAGTATGTACTTAATAAATGATTCTTAAATGGATAAGCAAAACATTTATTCAAATTCTCTGTCTCTGATCCACACACGGGCATCAGGGACAAGCTCTATGAATTCCAATAGAAACTGCATATGGGAAAATTATTAGAAATAGGTAAGAACCTGAACAGATGTACTGCTGGCGTTCCCTTTTCTAAGAGGGAGGCTGCGTAGGACTGTGTTTCAGAGTATAAGCCTGAAAGATAGACCTTTACCACCTAACAAAGGAGTGACTTTGGACAAGCTGCCTTTCCTCTTTATAAGAAAAGGTAGGCTTGTCATGAGGACAGCAGTCTCTCATAGTCAGGGCTCATTAATTCTTGCTCTTTTACTATTATTTGAAATAATTTCATTCCCTCAAGCTCTGTCCATCAGATGCAGTGTGCAATCATTGAGCACTTCCTATGTTCATAGTACAGCTTGAGGAGTACCTTTGTTAGGTGAAGGTTGTTAAGTGTTATTTTTATCACTGGGTTGCTTGGTGGAAAGCCCTGTATATTTTGGAATTAAACTTATGTGTATATTCAGCTAGTGACATGGATCAGAACTAAATCCCCTCACCCTGTCAATAAGCTTTGTCATGCTGCTTTTTAAAGAGCTTATATGATGTACAGGATATGATTTGTGAAAGTTTAAGTGCAAATTTAGGCAAAAGAGTTAGACGGTGGTTAACTAAAAATACTCTCAAGAACTAAATTGAATATTTACTAGATGGATGTGCCAGGTTTAGCAAAATTAAAATTTAAAACCATGCCTATTAACAAATCTATGATATAGAATAGGAACCCGGGCTTAAACAGAAAATCAAAGGGTGGAGTAAAGGGGAAACATGGCAGAGACATGCAGTTTATATTCCCAATTATTCTAACAGATCTTAGAGCAAGTAACTTTGATCCTTTGTGACTTTATTACTGGAGTAACAAGAGACTACTTGTATGGTCTGTAACTATTATATTATTTTACTTGCAAAAATCTTCTAAGTCTTAAAAGAGTTTGGTGCTCTTTTACTCAAGAGAACTAACTCCAAAACATAACCTTAAATTTTTTTGTCCTCCATCCTCCAAGAAGGAATTCTCCCCATAAGTAGAATAATAAACGTGAGTGTTGGTTCTCTCAGATATCTAAGTCAAAAAGAACAATATTTTGTAATTCCATGACAAAAACCAGAAGCAATTAAAAAAAAAAAAGATCAGAATATGAAAAAAGAGAACAAGTTCAAATGATTTATCTGCCTATAGGAGATGTAGGTGAAAGTATTTTTTATGTCCAGTTCTCTCTCACACAAAGGGAGAAATCAGTTCTTGAAAAGGATGGAATGAAACTCTGACAGAGAGAGAACAATCCTTGGAGCACCGGTGTGGAACTGGACCACTCCTGAGATGACTCTCCCTGGAAGTCAGCCCCAGGGGCAGATATGGAAACGAGCAGGAAGGCAGGTCTCCTTCCTCACAGCTCACCCTCTTTCCTAACCTGCACACAGGGCCAGTCAGTGACATCAAGGCCCTGACCATGTCTCCTTTGGAAAGTGGATCAAGTCATACCTGACACAATTACCTAATAAGATAGTAGGACACAGAAGATAAGTAATTCTTGGAAAAGTATAAAACATTAATGAGTTGTATGAGCGAGGACTAATTCACATGGTCAGATCGCAGCAGTGACCGTCACAAAGCTAATGGTAGTGTTTACAAAGCAGCGAACGGGCAGATGTCAAGTGAAACACTCACTGTTCAATCAACCGGATGAAGGAACTGCACAATGCCAAACAGCTGGGTATTGGGAAACATCTAGACAATTGATAGCATAGTTCCTCATTTTTTTTTAAAAAATGGATTTCTCTTCAGAGCCAGAACATATTCCATACAAGGAAACTGGTTTCTGTCAACACCTTCTTTCCCTCTCCCTCACTTTTTTTTAACCATAATGGGATTATTTCGCTTTTTATTTGAAATAGCTATATTGAAGGAACTATCCACTGTTCAAAAAAACAAACAAACAAACAAATCAAAGACACTTTCAAAGAGCCAAGATTTGTCATTCTTCAGGATATTTAGTAACATCATAACTCATAGGTTCTGAGCACAATTATTAAAGGTGTCCAATAATGCTCCAAGGATCAAAGAGACATGCAGCTTCACGGGGACTGTTAGTAGGACAAATTCATCTGGCTATGTTGTTTGTTTCTAAAAAAAAAAAAAAAAGAACACATTATGAGTTTTGCCACCTCAACTAAAATATAAATTCTGTATTTTCAGGGAGGGATAATCTTGATTATTATCATTTTTCCTCAACCCTCTGCCTCCTATATACACATAGAATTGACTTTATTGACACATATACTCCATACTTGTCTATGGATTGAATGGTGACGTGAATCTTTTTTCTTTTTTCTTAAAGATTTTATTGATTTGACAGAGAGACCCAGCGAGAGAAGGAACACAAGCAGGGGGAGTGGGAGATGGAGAAGCAGACTTCCTGCTGAGCAGGGAGCCCGATGCGGGGCTCAATCCCAGGACCCTGGGATCACAACCTGAGCCGAAGGCAGACACTTAACGACTGAGCCACCCAGGCGCTCCTTTTTTTAAATGTACTAGAATGAAGCTTGTGCTGGAACATCTTACATCTGGGGGAGTGTGGGGGGGTGGGGGGAGAACAAACATTTTAATTCCAGAACATGTGGTTACTGGAACTGGAGAGGTCCTTAATTGCATCTTTAGAAAAGGCAAGGGCATCTCTTTTTATTAGGCATTTACATTCAATGCACTGCAATGTCTCTTCTCTTTGCACTTTCCTCAGTAATTGGGTGTTGACTCCGTGCCTCCAGGCTAATTCAATGCTTATGTTGTTAAGATATAGACTGGTTGCTCCTGTGTGGCTACTTCCTGGCTTTAGTCTATTACCCATCCTTTTCCCAGATCTCAATAATAAACAGAGTCCTTCATTCACTGAAAGAATGTCCTTGGACTTGTTACGCTCCAAGCTGCTCCTCACTGCACTGTTCCCTTGGCCTTCGACTTTGCAGCCTGCGGTTGTCCAGCAGCCTGGTTTCCTTTACAAGCAGCCTTGTGCTGTGGTTTTGTAGAGCAGGGATCCCTTCCTACCACAACCTAATTCTAGTCTGCACACACTCTTGCAACTGCACATATTTATCTAAAAACATTGTTTTAACATGATATTTCCTATTCAAAAAGCACCTGTGGGTCTTATTTTGATAGAGTATCGTAATACAAATCTTCTGCTTGGTTCTCAAGGATTTCTATAAACAAAATTTGGCATCCCTGCATTTCTTTTTGTCTGAAAGTACTGTCATAGGCTTCTGCAAATATAGGACTTCTTCCTCACTTTCTTAGGAATATATCAGAAATCTGACATATATATATATATATATATATAAATCTGATATATAGATATATATATATAAAACACTTTCATGAAAATATTTGTGTCATCATGAGGTATAATTTACAAAAGTGAGGTGCATTGATTTTAACTGTATAATTCAATGCATTTTCATAAATGCTTACGCCTATATAATTCACAATATCATGATATGAAACGTCTCTATCATCTCTGAAAGCTCCTTTATTCCCCTCCCAATATGCTCACCAATCACTGCTCAGCATTCTACCACCATAAATTACCTTTGCCTGTTCCAAACTTCATACAAATGGGTTATTAGAGCATGTACTCTTTTATGTTCAGCTTGCTTTCACTCAGCATATTTATCCATGGTGTTTCATTGATCAATAGGCTATTTTTATTACTGAGTATTATTCCCTTGTATGAATATACTATAATTTGTTTATCCATTCCCCCTCTATTATGGACACTTGAGTTGTTTTCAGTTTTGGCCATTATAAATAAAGCTGTTGTGAACATCCATCAGCAAATCTTTGTACAAACATACATTTTCAATTCTTGCAGGTAAATATATGAGGATGGAATTGCTGGATCATAGGGTAGGTGTAACTTTTCAAGAAACCAGCATACTCTTTACCAGAGTGGTTTTGCCACTGATAAGAGTCCCAACCCCACCGCTGGTAGAGTTCCAATTCTTCCATTCCTTCACTAATTTGGGTTTGTGTTGTTTTATAGCTTTAGCTATTCTGGAGGATGTGTAATGCTACCTCACTGTGATTTTATTTTTATTTTTTTTTTAAGATTTATTTATTTTAGAGAGAGAGAGAGAGGTGGGGGAGGCACAGAGTGAGAGAGGGAGAGAGAATCTCAAGTAGACTCCCTGCTGAGCATGGAGCCCACCATGGGGCTCCATCGCACGGTCCTGATATTATGACCTGAGCTGAAATCAAGAGTTGGATGCTTAACCAACTGAGCCACCCAGGTGCCCCACTCTCATTGTGATTTTAATTTACATTTCCCAGATAACTAATAATATTGAACACACTCATGTACTTAATGACCATTCATATTTTCCTTCTTCTCTTTCATATGGGTAAAGTGTTCGGTTTTCCACTCCCTAGAATATCATATGGTAAAGGAGTTTTAGATGCCCTTTATCAGATTGAGGTAATTTTCCTGGCTCGCTGAGGATTTTCATCCCAAGTATGTGTTGAATTTTGTCAGCTGCTTTTTTGGATCTGTTGAGAAACTAGGTTTTCCTTTTTTTATGTTAATCAGTGAATTACATTAATTGATTTTTCAAAGGTTGAATAAATCTTGCATTTCTGGGGTATACAACACTGGTCATGAAGTATTCTTTTTATATATCACTGGATTTAATTTGCTAATACTGTTTTGAGGATTTTTGTGTCAATATTCATGACATGTACTGGTTTATAATATTCTTTTGTTGTAGTGTCTCTGTCAGGTTTTGGTATCAGGGTTATAATCACCTCATAAAATGAGTTGGGAAGGGCTCCCTCCTCCTGTATTTTCTGAAAGAGTTTGTTAAAGACTTTTATGACTTCGTTCATGAATGTTTGATAGAATTTGCTACTGTTTTGTCTGGAACCTGACATTCCTCCTGGCTTTACACCAGTCTATCTTTACTTTGTAATTACCACTATTCCACGTCTCCTGGTTGTCCTACAGTTTCCATCCATCACAAAAGTGTTTTCTTCTATTAAACCTTCCCTAATGCTGTGAGGTGAGAACAATCTTTCATATCCAAACTTCCATAGCCCTTTATCCCATTGATTTGGTGCTTATCCTTTTCAACCTTTGCATTTCAATTATTAACCTTCCTGTTTTATATTCCCTAAAGAGAGTAAGCTTCTTGAATGTATCTTTTTTTCCTTGAATGTATCTTAAAATTGTTTTGAATCAGCAGCACACAATACAAAATTCTGCATCTAGTTAGTAATTCATTTTTTATTTGGTTAAAACCAATGGAAGGTGGACTTTTGCTTCTAACCAATTTAAAATAATGTAATAGGGATAGTGTTTACCTTATCACCTGAAACAACTGTACTTCCCCCATCTTAAGGGCAAAATATATGAAATGATAACTTTTTTTTAAAGATTTTATTTATCTATTCATGAGAGACAGAGAGAGAGAGAGGCAGAGGGAGAAGCAGGCTTCCCGCTGAGCAGGGAGTCCGATGTGGGACTCGATCCCAGGACCCTGGGATCAGGACCTGAGCCGAAGGCAGACGCTCAACCATCTGAGCCACCCAGGCGCCCTGAAATAATAACTTTAAAGACACTGCACATCAGCAATGAAGGGGCAGGTATCCCCGTGAAATGGAAAACAAAATGGCTGTCCCAGCTGACTGGCCCTGGAGAGTTTCTAGGCCACAGCACTGAAGTGTGGAAACCAGGCCAAATCCAGTAGATTCCCTGAGTTGAGGAGATAGATCTGAGAGAGTCCAGGGAGACCACAGGGGCTGGAGTTCACAGCACACCAGAGGAAAAAGAACTTCATAGGGAGAGAACTCTGAAGGTCTCCAGAGGACTCCCCTCACATACTCAGTGGAGAGCTGCTCAGTTTGTGTGAGGAAACCACCCAAGACCAGAAGGTAAGAATGGTTGGTGCTGACACAGGTAGAAGGATAATATTTGTTTCTATAAGTCATCCTGGAAATCTTTATGCTTCACAGGGCTTTGGGTAGAAAACCCAGAAGGGTCTTGCTTCAGTAGTGGGATAATTAGCCCAAGACTAAATGCTGCTCTGGTTTCACCTAACAAATTATTGTTCAGTTATACTATAGTAAAGCTATTTTTTAAAAAAAGGGAGATGAAATTATTCAGTTGAAAATGCTTTGGAAAAATTTCTCTGTAATGTTATCTTTAACCAAGTGAATATTTAGGAGTGTTGTGGGTTTTTTTTCCCAAATGTTTGTGCTCTTTTTTTTTTTCTTCTTTTTTCAGGTATCCCCTTCTTACTAATTTAACATTTAATTCTACTTTGTCAAGAGAACTATTCTGTATATATTATTTCTTTGGATTTTATGAAAATGATACTATTATCTGAACTGAGGTACAATTTGCTGTCATTGTTTCTCATCTCAGGATTCTAAACTCTATGCTATCTCCTTCTACTTTCAGCACTCACCAGAAGGCGGCCCTACCCAGAGTCTTTCAGTCCTCACTGAGTTCTGATGTCAATGTTCAAATTAAATTATTCTTTCCCTTTAGCTATGCCCAGCTAAGTTTGGAACACCAGTACTCTTTATGTCTCATCTGTCACTCCACAGAGCAATAAACAGTAGAGACATTGAAATGGAACATTCAGGGGTTTACTTAGCTTATGCGTGATTGGCATTGCATAGGATGTCCAAGTTGCATTCAAGCCCATGTACAGCTCCTCTATTACTTCAAGTCCATCAAAGAAGGTGAATTCCTTTTGTGGAAACTTCAGCCGTTAGGGCAAAATCATGTTATTGTAGATCTCCTCTCATCCTCCTTTCCTTATCCACCATAGGTTTTTATGATGTCTTTTATTATGCACATTTTTATGTCCCAGGCCACAGAATAAAACCATGGTTAGCAAATTCTTTGTTAAGATGAGTAAAAAAAAAGTGTGCCATTAATAATCACTATCTTTGTTTTAATTAAGTTCTGCTAAGTTCACTTAGTTTATAAGTAACTGTGGGAAATGATAAGACCATATGTTTCTATTTCCACATATACATATCTCTAAATATTTAAGAAGTTCCCCCACATTTCTTCCCATACTTAATTTCTGAATAATTAACAATAGCAGCAAGAACCTACTTCCTGATAGAATGCAAATCTTCAAATAAATGAAAATGCATTTACCTTCCCCTACAAATGGATGGCCCAAGCTCCATCTATTATTCCTTCTAGGAATTGGAATTAACTTCAATTCTCTTTATAACTAGTAAAGTTTGCATTAAGTTACAGTTAATCATAATCATGCCATATGAAAGTGGTAGGAAAAAATAAATTATACACATACATATATATACATATATATTAGATAAATTATTATCTAGATTTATTTGCATATCAAGATATATATATATAATTTGGATATTATAGATAATATACTATATATATGTCACATTCTTCTTACATATATAGATGGAGATATAAGTCTATCGATACATATCTAGATGGATAGTTGGATAGATAAATAGATAATAGAGAGCAAGAAAGATAACAGGTATGTTCTAGAGTTCTCATTTCTGCAGCTGGCCACAAAGCTGGGTTGGTATATTTAACTTATTTTCTCCAATGCTCATTCAACATTCCTCTTGTCCTCAACCAACACCCAGTTCATCAGAAGTCTTTTACTAGAGGGACAATTCATATCACAAATCCTGAAGAATCTGTCTCTGATGGTTCACAGTGTGATTAAGATCACAACATACTTTATATTTAACCTGAGAAATTTTGAGTCGGACAGTGCTATTAATAATTATGCTAGTAATGGGGCGCCTGGATGGCTCAGTCAGTTAAGCATCTGACTTGATTTGGGCTCAGGTCATGATCTCAGGGTCATGAGATTGAGCCCTGTGGCGGCAGGCTTTGTTCAGTGGGGAGCCTGCTTGAGATTCTCTCTCCCTCTCCCTCTGCCCCCTCCCTGTTCATTCTCTCTTTCTCTAAAATAATAAATAAATCTTTAAAAAATTATGCTAGTAACAAGATGTATAAATGAAGACAGTCTTAGGCAAAACAGGACATATGGCTGCCCTATGTACATGTGAGTTTCTATATTGGTCTGCTGAATTTTACTGATGGTCACAGAGATTCTAGGAGGCACTTCAGAGTATTCCATGTGTTCCATACACACTTTTTCTTATCTCCCTTATATAGCAGTGCCCTATGCATCAACTATAATTCAATAATAAAACTTTAAAAAAAGATTAAGTACCCTAACTGACACAGGGTGCATGGAAGAGTGGCCCCTTCTATGATGGTTCAGTGTCAGGAAAAGCCAAATGATGTCTCTGATAAAGGGTTAGTATCCAAAATATATAAAGAACTTCTACAACTCAACACCCAAAAAACAAATAATCCAATTTAAAAAATAGGCAGAAGACATGAATAGACATTTTACCAAAGAAGATATCCAGATGGCCAACAGACAAATGATCATCAGGGAAATGTATATCAAAACTACAAGGAGATATCACCTCATAATTGTACCTGTCAGAATGGCTAAAGTCAACAACACAAGAAACAACAGGTGTTGGTGAGGATGTGGAGAAAGGGGAGTCTTCTTGCACTGTGGGTGGGAATGCAAACTGATGCAGCCACTTTGGATAACAGTATGGAGGTTCCTCAAAAAGTTAAAAATATAACTACCCTATAATCTAGCAATTGCACTACTAGGTATTTACCTAAAAAATACAAAAATACTAATTCAAAGGGATACATGCACCCTGATGTTTAGAGCAACATTATCTACAATAGTCAAATTATGGAAATAATCCAAGTGTCCATCAACAATATATAAATATATATAACAATACACACACACACACACACACACACAATGGAATATTACTCAGCCATAAATAAGAATGAAACTTTGCCATTTGCAATGACATGGATGGAGCTAGACAGTATTATGCTAAGTGAATTAAGTCAGAGAAATAGAAATACCATATGATTTCACTTATATGTGGAATTAAAGAAGCAAAGCAAATTAGCAAAGGGAAAAAAAGAGAGAGAGGCAAACCAAGAAACAGACTCTTAACTATAGAGAACAAACTGATGGTCACCAGAAGGGAGGGGGTGGGAGGATGGGTTAAATAGATTAAGCAGTGCACTTGTTGTGATAGGCACCGGATGTTGTACGGAGGTGTTGAATCACTATATTGTATGCCCGAAACTAATACTATACTATATGTTAGTTAATTGGAATTTAAGTAAAAACTTTTTTAAAAAGATACAATTCACATAAACACAAGCTCTTGGGGGTTTCAATAAATGTCTTCATTTCAATAAATGAAGAGCCCTTCATAAAGGGCTCTTGAGACCAAAAAGTTTGAGAACTCCTCTAAAGAACAGTAGTTAACTGCTGAGGGCCGCAGAGTTTTGCTCTAGAAGCAAACCATGAGGCACCTACACTGTGAGCCTCTCTTTTCAGAGCCCGCTCACAACACTCTAATCTGCCATTGGCACCAAATGGCAGAGGTGCTTGAATTGCATCCCAGACCAGTGAAAAGCCTTATTTTTCCCTGGATCTTACCCAAAGTTGCCAGTTTGGGGACTTCTCAATAAATAGCTAGAAGCAAAACCACCAGATATATCATATGTGGGCTCTAAAGTCCTAAGATTCCTACCTACCCCCAAATTAATACTTTCATAGTAGCAATTGTTGCAAGGTGTTACAATTTTTCCTTCCTTTTAAAGGGAATATCCCAACAGACCACAGATGAATGATTTCTAAATGTTTCACAAAGTGGCAGATGCCTGAATTTTTAAGGGGTTTATCTACTGACCTCTGGATGTAACAAATGCAAGTTACCAGGACACAAAACGTCTTCCTACATTCTGCTTATCAGGTCTTATCAGCGTGAGAAAATCAATGTAGTAGACCAATGTGTCCTGTGGGATATGAGAATATCAAATTTCTTGCAGACTAATTGCAGTTGATATAAACCTGATATAAGAATATAATGTTATACCATTGTCCAAGTCAGGTGAAATCTAAACTATGCACATTTGTACACAGTAAAATGTACTCAAAATGTCAATAGCTACATATCAGATGTCACTGACTATGCTGGTTTGCTCAGTTGTAGTTCAGCTGCAACTGACGTCACTGTCTAAATTTATGGTAATTGTTCTCCTTCTTCAAGATCCATCTATTTTCTGCACAGTCCACATTGGTAACTTAAAGGGAGATATGATAAGGATAACCACCTTATGTCTTTTAAATGATTGATTATGGCACTAATCTTTGAGAAGCTCTGATGAATGAAGTGTTGCATTTGTTTTATTATTTTTCATAAGAATGGAGAGGTTCCGGGTTTTTTACTTGGCTTTTTCCAAAGCTCCAACCTAATGGGAAAGGGAATCAATATGGGAATTCTGTCACTTGCTGAGTGCATCCAGTCTAACTATACACATAAGGACTGGGGAAAAGCCATATGGTAATTCTGCTTTGAAGTAAACTTGAGTCAAATCTCCATTTACCTCCTAATCTCATAAGTTCTCACTCTGACCAGTGTATCACTAGGGCTTTCTGGGTCCCCAAAGATTAATAGTAACTCAGATTCCGGACTCAGTTATTCCAAAAATGTCTGGGTGTTTTCCTCTCCCCAGTGCACAGCCACCTTGCTATGCCTATAACAGTCATCATGTAAACACCAATTACTTTGGAGAGGAAAGTTTAAGCACAGAGGAAAATTTAAGCTCATACTTGGAAATTATTGCAAAGGTCTTCCTTAAGCTTCTCCAAAATCTCCCCACTTTTTTTTTTCACAAGAGAAACTGTTCTTTACTGTTTAAGATACAGATATTGCTAGAGTAGAATTGGTTGAGGAGCTATGATTCAGATCAGATTAAGTAGGATTTTATTTCTAGGGATCCCATAATCAATGAGACATCATCAAAGATCTCTATGTATCAAAACATTCTGATTGCCACCCCTACTTTGTCTCTGACAGTTAAGTGCAACTGCCTTCTACCTCCCAGGAGTTCCATCATCTGCCCTATAATCAGTAGTCCTATCACAGTGCTAACATCTTTTTACTTGCATCTCTGGTCTGCAGAGAATAAATTCAATATTTTTCAAGGATGCCAGAACTCCTCTCAGTGATTCACTTCTCATGACTCTGTGGCAAGAATTCCTATAAATGGAGTCTGGGGTGGGTGAACTGGCCACATGCAATAAATCCACACTTGTTCCCCTTGACTGAAAGAATAATAATGATAAAAGAATATTTAAAAGAATAACTTCCTGGGGCACCTGGGTGGCTCAGTTGGTTAAGCACCTGATTCTTGATTTTGGTTCAGGTTATGATCTCAGGGTTGTAGACTGAGCCCTTCATTGGGCTCCACATTCAGTGGGACATCTGCTTGAAATTCTTTCCCTCTGCCCCTCCCTCTACTTGCATGCTCGCTCATGTGCATGCTCTCTCTCTCTCTAAAATAAATAATCTTAAAAAAAAAGAATAACTTCCCACTTACAGGGCCTTTCTGTGTTGGCCTTCTCTTTCTAAAGATCAGACTACTCATGATGCTTGATTGACCTGTCTATCTAAACAATGAGCTGAAGAAATAAGCAACAATCAAAATATATTTAAGCATACAACTAACTGATTTTGGTAAAATGGAGACCAATTAAAAAATAAATGTGTGCCTTCTCAATTCAGACCACTTTTTAAAATAAACTTTAATTTTTAGAGACGTGTCAGGTTCACAGCAAAACTAAAAATAAGTGTCAGAAATGTCCCATATCCCCCTTGTCCCTACCCATGCATAGCCTCCCGCATGACCAATATCCTGGACCAGAGTGATACATTCATTACATGCACCTCCACTGACATGTCATGATCACCCAAAGTCCATGGTTTACTTTAAAGTTCACTAGTGGGTTCTACATTTTATGCGTTTGGACAAAAGTATAATGTTATGTATCTGCCATTATAGTATCATACAGAGGGGTTTCACTCCCCAAAATTTCTCTGTGCTCTACCTATTGCCCCAACCCCCACTCCCTATTTCCTGGCAACAACTGATCTTTTGACTGTCTCCATCATTTTGCTTTTCCCAGAATGTCATTATAGTTGGACTAATACACGGTGCAGACTTTTCAGATTGGTTCTTTAACTTAGTAATAAGCATCTAAGCTTCGTCCATATCTTTTCATGAGTTGATAACTCATTTTTTTTAAGTGCTGAGTAATATCCCATTGTCTGGATATATCACAACTTATTCATCCATTCACCTACTGAAGTTTGGGCAATTATAGATCAAGCTGCTATTAAAATCTGTGTGTTTACAGATGTGTTATAAACATCTGTGTGACTTTTGTGTGGATAGTTTTCAACTCCTTTGGTATTTAACCAAGGAGAACAATCACTGGATCATGGGGAAGTGTATATTTAGTTTTGTTAAGAAACAGCCAAAATGTCTTCCAAAGTGACTGTACCATTTTGCATTTCCACTAGCAACAGACAATAGTTTCTATTGTTCAACATCCTTACCAGCCTTGGATGTTGTCAGTGTTTTGGATTTTGGCCATTCTAATAGGTATGTAGTGGTATCTCATTGTTTTTTAATTTGTATTTCTCTGATGACATATGATGGAGAGCATTCTTTCATATGCTTATTTGCCATCTATGTATTTCTATGGTGAGATGTCTGTTAAAGTCTTTGGCCCATTTTTTTAAAGATTTATTTTATTTATTTGAGAGCCACAGAGATAGGGTGAGGGGGATGGAGAGGGGAAGAGGGAGAGAATCTTTCAAGCAGACTCCCCCCTGAGCACGGAGCCTAACATGGGGCTGGATCTCATGGCCCATGAGATCACGACTTGAGCCAAAATCAAGAGTTGGCTGCTTAACTGAGCCACCCAGGCCCCCCCGGGCCCATTTTGTTTTTAGTAAGGTTGTCTGTTTTCTTATTGCTGAGTTTTAAGACTTCTTTGGATATTTGTTGTCCAAATATACAAAAGATGCCCACTAAAGGTACTTATCAGATATATATTTTGCAAATATTTTCATCTAGTCTGTGGCTTGTCTTTTCACTTTCTTTTTTTTTTTTTTTAAAGATTTTATTTATTTATTTGACAGAGAGAGACACAGTGAGAGAGGGAATACAAGCAGGGGGAGTGGGAGAAGGAGAAGCAAGCTTCCCACTGAGCAGGGATTGTGATGTGGGGCTTGATCCCAGGACCCTGGGATCATGACCTGAGCCAAAGGCAGACACTTAATGACTGAGCCACCAGGTGCCCCCATCTTTTAACTTTCTTGGCAGTGTCTTTCACAGAGCAGAAATTTTTAATTTTAATGATGTCTAGCTTATCAATTCTTTCTGTCATAGATTGTGGCTTGGTGTTGTAATCCAGGCCATTTTTGACTGAAATATTCAGATAATTAAGCAAATGAAGGGTTTAGAGCATAATTTATCTGAATTATCATTGCCATAGTCATATACTATATGCCAGTGATATATATCTTACTGTTTCTATAATTCAGCGAGGCCAATATTAGTATTAAATTCCAAGTTCTTGAATCAATTCATGTAAGTAATGAAATGTCATTATTAAGAGTACTTTATAAATTAAAAATATAGGCTAAATATATGTCTTCAGAATATTCAAGCGAGAAAACATTTAAGTACATTTCACTGTTTACTCTCAGGTTCAGTTTCACTTCAGGGAACCTCTTTGCAAATCCCTTTAAAGTGCTGAGTTAAAGGAAGGAAGAAAGCTTGTTAGGAGCCTAAAGTTGGCTAAATTTAGATATGTAAATGAATCAGCAGGCCTTCCTTATACTTCATAGGCAGTCTGTGCAACCTCTCTGTCTTTTCCCTCCTTACTCCACCCCCAATTAAAAGAGTAGTTCAGTTACTCGGTCAAATTCCCCGTGTTGACCTAGCTTCTTGGCTGCTTTGAGAGGGTAGAAGTCTGTACACCACAGAGAAATGGCAATTAGTTCTCTCGTAATTAAGAAGTGAATGGCAGTAGTGAATGGAGGTGGGCATTTCTTTTCTGCTGAGGGGGAAAACATGGGATGAATTAAGGAGAATTTTCTAAGCATAGCATCCCCTAGAAATGTTCACCATTTCTCCTAAAATGGCATACAGTCCTGGGATGATGCCAAAAAAAAAATTACTGCAATTTTGAGTTAGCCTGGAAATTGGAGAAACTCACACAGACCTACTCATGAAGAGAGGCCCTTGGAACAAATTGGTATCATTTGTAATGAGATAAAAAAGTCTGTCAGCCACCTAGAGAAGAACTTTAACATACTGTCATGTGTTATTTTAGAATCAAAGATGATTGGGTATAGAAATATAAATGAAGTTATTGTTTTTAGCCTTATTTCAAATTGCCAGGTGTTTAAATAACAGAGGGGTTTTGTTCTGTTTTGTTTTTGCTGCAGGTAGCAGAGAACCAGTCAACTTACTTAAGTAATGGGGATTTTTATTACCAGAATAAATATCAACAGATTTAGAAATACAATCAGAAAAGTACCAGGAACCCAAGTAGCTGTACAGGTTGTCCAGTAACTAAGTCCCTTCCTCATTGTGTATCTGATTTTTTTCTGAATTAAAATCCCTCTCTCTTCTAATCAGCTATGTCTACTAACTCACTATTTTCAGTCCATCATAGCTTTGACTTACTAGGGCTCTCAGCTTGCCATACTTCCAACTCCAGTTCCCTGCACTGATTTATTGCCTTCTAACCCAACCAACTGGTTCCTTCACTTTCATATTCCTAAGACAGAAAATGTGAGGACCAGCTAACTTTGAAGGTCAGTATACCCCAATTTTTCTATTATACCAACTTCTGTGTTTATTTTAGAGTATTAATTCCAGTCTGCAACTATCTTGTTAAGAAGCTTTTAGACTTCTGTGTTCACACACACACACACACACACACACACACACACACACACACACACATACACACAGATACACACATACACCCAATGTGACTGACATTGTTTTTCTATTAGAAGCCTAACTGACCTGGAGGTATCCTTCCCCATTCCTCATATTTATCTTTCTCAGCCATAGGGAAACATTTGGGTTTTTCCTCCCCACACTGGTGGCTGCAGAACATGGAGATGGTTTCAGGCCAATTCAGGACATCTATACCACTCTGCTGGACAGCAGTGCTGGACAACAAACCACCTCAACACTCAGTGACTTATTATGATGAGCATTTGCTTCTTGTATGTGTATGGGGTCAGCTGTTTTATCTGAAATAAAAGCCTCACAGTCACTCCTAGTTCACTGCTCCTCACTGTGCACAGCTTCTAAAAGATTGGCTACTGCCCAGAACTACCTTAGGGAAGAGGGCTTTTGGTCTCTACTATCCCTACTCTCCCCTGTACTCTATTGTTGCCCTGAACTCCACCTCCAGGAGTTGTGGAGGCTTGGGAGGGGGACAATCCAGCCCCTTCTCCACCTTCCCCATTCCAACACAGCTGTCTTATTTACCGGTGTCTCTTTTCTAGCCAGGTAGATAGACATGGTATGCATTTAGATTCTTGGCCTCCTGAGGAAGCTGTTTATTTTGTTCTATTTTTCTTTATAGTTTTGTTTTTAAATAGTTTTCTAAAATGAACATGTTATTTTTATATTAAGCTAAAGGAAGAAAACCTACTTGATCTATATATAGAAAGTGCTTAAGGTATGATATCTGAGTCAACATGCCCATGTCAGGAACAGAAGGTGGAGGGACCATTTATTTTATAAATAAATCCATGAAAGTATGACATACATTTAGGAAATCCCACAGACAGTCTAATGTCACCTGACAGAAGTCACTTGTTTTTATATTTCCTGATTGACGGACTACAACAGTACTCTCACAGCCCTCAGACACCTCCAATTCCAGCCAGCTGCCATGTACCTCTGTCCTGCTCACAAAGAGCTCACATCATCCTCTGGTCAATTGAACCACATATCAACAGAATACTAGTGGAGAAATCATACATGCTCTAATTCTTCTCTTTTAAGGAATACTTTTTCAAATTTTGGGCTTTCCAAAATATACATTCATCTTATCAATGATGTCTTATAAAACATCAGTATACACTGTCGAGAAAAGCCCTGATATATGCCCTAATGGCTCAAAATTTAAGTGAGTTACTTCACTGTCCCTCATAGAGGGAGGATTCATTTTGGACTCATTTCTAATAGTGAAAATAAAGATAGGTTTCTTAAATAGAACCATTGTCAGTATTTATCCCCTCAGAAGAGGTGTTTTGTGAAGTCCTCAGTCATCCTAGTGCTTTGGAAATTTCTCCCTTAGGGAACCTCTCATTCTATGTATCGGACTGACTCTGTTACTATAATTAGTCAAAGGAAAGGAAGGTAAATGCTTTAAAACTAAGGAACCTATAAAAGTAATGTAAGTAACAGAATGTTGGCCATCAATGTTTTAGCAATTGAATGTATACTCTTGGCAACCGGCAATCATAGATTAGCTTTACATTTCTCTTTTATACCCACTCCTCCAAATGGATGTAACCAGATGATGCTGAAGCAATGGTGCCCAGATTATAAAAACAAGAAGATATTCCCACACGTCAAATTTCTAATCAAAGACATCTCACACATGAAAATGAATTTCCTCATTTAGCAGCTACATTGACTTAATTATTTTATGGTAAAATAGTGCATAGACATCTTAGTAATGTAGCTGAATAAATATACTGAAATATAGAATAAATATGAGTTGAAAACCAATCATTGGAAATATATATATAAGGCCACATCTTACAGCAAGACCACTAACAACACTCATAAGACCCTTGTCCTCAAATTATGTTAACTGAGCTTGGGAGATAATTCTGTAAGTTTTGAGAGTTTTCCTTTAGCTTTCAGAAGATAATAGTAAGTAGCTACACACCTACTAGGAAAAAACATGAAGACATATGCATATCTGTGCATACACACACGTATTGATACAAGCTTGTATCCACATAAGCAGACTGTCTAATGCATAAACCACAAGTGACCGGTTCTCTTAACTCCACCATTTGCCTGGAAAGAGGACTGAATGGGCTGTTTTTTATATCATCATAAATATTGCAGTTTTGTTCTTTTAGCTTGAAAATAGGAAGCAGGTTTTGACCAAAACTATGGGGAATGTCTTTCTTATTTGTTACATAGCATTCTCAGATTTCTCTGGAAATCTTAAAAGAAATAAATATGCAATGAAATAAACAAGCAAGCAAATAAATTTTATACTTTACACTATCTGTAACGCTTTTAAAACTAAAAAAAGAAAAAAAAAGTTTTCACACATCACAAATTTCATCAGCAAACCAGCAAACTCCAAGAGGGCAGGGACTTGTATGGCTGGTTGTTTGGTTAGTTTGTTTTATTGCTGTATCCCAAGTGCCTTGATCAGCTTTTAGCATATGGTCCTACACTCAGTAAATATTTAGTGAAGGAATAAATCCCTCACGAATGAATTCTTCATATTTTTTCACAAAATTCATGGCCAAGAAAACCTCATATTTTTGGAGGCATCTGCATCAGCTTTCACCACTAGAAAAAATACATTTCCCAAACTAGAGTATGGAAAGAACTGTGTGCCACTGAGTCAGAACTGTGACCATGCTTTGATAACTTAGGCAAAGCAAATGGCCAGTTTGGGGTCATATTATGGAACAGGAGATTAGAAGGATAATTAACATTTTTAAAGCTAAGAAAAAGTTTTCACACATCACAAATTTCATCAGCAAGGAACAGAAGATCAGGAATATATTTTCAATCAGTGGAAAGAACACTGCCTGTGAAGAATTAAAAATTTAGAGAAAGCAGAGACATGTGTAAAGAAGTTAAACTATAAAACCTTTAGCTAAAGGACAGTCAGTATCAGGATTATAGCCCAGCAATCATGGGAACAATAAGAAAAAGAAAGAGAAAATAAGAATATGGGAAACCATCATGATAAGAACAAGGGGAAGTTTCATAACACTTCTGTAAGTTGCCAGGATGATTGGTTCTCAAAAGAAGCCGAGGACCTGAAACTTTTAAGCACAGCTCAACAGAAAGTGTTGATTCTAGCACCTAGGACAGTACCTGCCATGTAGGACAAACTCAGTAAGTATTTGTTGAAAGGTGAGATGATGAATTCCTTTATTCTTAGTTCATCTGCTTTCAGGAATCCTAAGGAAAAAACATAATTATGACTCTGGCAACCCAATTACCATGAAAAATAAAATAGTAGTACTTCATGAGGGCATGGACTTAATCTGTTGTGTTCCTGTTGCATCCTCATTGTCTTGAATAGTGCTTGGCTCATATACCATGCTGAGCGAATATTTGTTTAATAATAATAGCTGTAAATTGGTAATAACAAAAATCATAAGGTTACATACCCTGGAATCAGCCTACATTGTTATGGCATAATGCCCCCCACCCCCACACCTGAAATAGTTCCTTTAGTACTTCACAATTTGCTAGAGTACAGAAATAATTCCTTCAGATTAAACATTGTTCTTTCTCTGTAAATCTCACTTAAAATGAAAATATCCATTAAAAAATAACAGAATAATTCCCTATGCTAAACTGTGCAATGAAATTCTCATTTCCTCCTAGGGCATGGAGCTCCCAGGTGAGTCCCTAGTGTTTCCCCTTGGGCCAATGTCTCCTAATTCCTCGTGTCAACCAGAAAAATTATAGAAAAAGGGATTTTTATTTTTCCATGAATCACATTTGAAAAATGACATTGAATATTCCATGCCAGCGGTCGTGCCTCATTAGGATACGGTAAGAAGACAGCTGTTTCAAGCAAGCTGCAGAAAGCAATTAAGTGAGAGACAGTAGGAGAAAAAATTCTTTTTAATCTTTAACTTTGGAGTATCCAGTGTTCTAATATGCTAAGTAGTCTTGTCAACTAATCAACTTTAAAAATCCCACTAGCATGGCCACTTAAAAGAGAGCTTTTCATTAAACTCTGCTCCAAGAAATTCTAGGGCATCACTTCACATCTGTCTTCTTTCTCACATCACATCTGCCTTCCCTCTAAGTCTGAGATCAGAGTGGTCTGTTCCTGGTAATCTTCCCTCTTAAATCTTGAAATTGACCAAGCCATTTAACACACTCTTTTCTTATCACCTGAGATTGGTGAAACCAGTTTCTGGGTTTAATGAGCTCCCCTATCCTGAGTATTTCTCCAAGGTCTGTAGGAAGACTAGACCTGGCATACCTGTTTAGCACAAGAATCAGGTGTATGTGTTAAAGGTGACACACAGAGTCATTTTGAAGGCATGAGCAGGATAATGCAAGAGAAATTGTAAAGTTGGCCAAGTGTGTCTTTATTATCATCCTAGAATCTCTTTAATCCCCTTTTCCATACTTTTTGGAGCCCTTCCTTTAACTCCTCAGGTGCACAGAAGCAGATTGATGGGTATTAAGGAGGGCACGTATTGCATGGAGCACGGGGTGTTATACGCAAACAATGAATCATGGAACACTACATCAAAAACTAATGATGTAATGTATGGTGACTAACATAACATAATAAAAAATTATAAAAAAATTATAAAAAAAAAGCAGACTGAGCATCAGTGGTGAACTTTATTAACAATCTTCTTTTTGGTGAAATCATTTTGGCTGTCTCATCACAGTAATGTCCCTTAACCCTCTAGGGTGACTAATCTAGGACTAATGGGTTTACCAGACATGAAATGTTCCCTGATAAAACTAGGAAAGTCCTGGGCAAAGTAGGGTGGTTGGTCACCTTAATCCCTAGAGAAATTGCCTAATACTGCTGTGCAATGCCCTTATTTACTGCTATGCCCTCTCCCCTCCTAGAGACCCTTACGAACCCTCTAGCCCTCATCTAAGTCCTCAGTTTCTCTAGGAAAACTTCCTGGACTTCCCTAAGACTGACATATGCCTATTCTACAAGTCCGGGTCATTACCTTGTTTGGAACTCCTTTGGTAATATTTAACATATTATTTTAATTGACCCCCCCTCAATTTCTTATGACAGGGCAGTTTATCATGTTTACTACTGCAACCTCAGAATTATTACATTTTTTTAAAGATGACTGAGAGGTCTAATAAATATTTGTTAGAAAGAAAAAAATGCTTTCAAACAATAGAGGCAAGAATGGGCTAATGTCACAGTAGTCTAACAGCAAGTGGACTTGAAGACAAATGGTGAACATTATGTCACTGGAAATGTTGAAGCATCCATCAGGAGGTTTTGGACATGATTCATGCTTTAGTTAAGTTTTCAAAGTAATTGAATTCCAAGGTCCCTTCACATAGAAGTCATATGAATTTTAGACCAATCTGCTCAAGCTACAGTATTAGAGTTATCTGAATCTCCCAACTCTGATTCTATCGGTATGGAGTCAGACCAATGAATTTCTGTATTTCATTAGCCTCCCTAGAGATGTTGATGTACAGCTAGTTTTCCACAGTGCCTGCACCAACTTACATTTTTACCAATGGTATATGAGGGTTCCCTTTTCTCTACACCCTCCCCAACATCAGAGCTACATGCTGTAGGGATATTTAAAACAAAAGGCATATACAAGTGCCCTGGTGGCTTAGTTGGTTAAGTGTCTGCCTTCTGCTCAGGTCATGATACCAGAGTCCTGGGATTGAGTCCCGTGATGGGCTCCCTGCTCCGTGGGGAGTCTGTTTCTCCCTTTGCTCCTCCCCCCACTTATGCTGGCTCGTGCTCTCTCTCTCTCTCAAATAAATAATAAAATCTTTTTTTTTTTTTTAAGCATATAGCAGTTCTTGCTCATAGTTCAGATAAATGGATCTGGGGACTTCTCACAAGATAGAGTGTATTTAAGTCCTGGTTTGTCTGGATCTGACTAAAACCAGGCCTGCTCCAATACAAAACCTTTCTACTCCTGTTTATTACCCAGATTCATAGATCTAGAGCACTGGTTTTCAATCTTGAATGTAAATGAAATCTGCTGGGGAACTTTAAAAATATACAGATGCTTGGCTCTGATCCTGACATAATTGGTGTGGGGATGGCCTTTCCAGTTGATTCCATGGTTCAGTTTAGAATGAGAATGACTCTAGAGGAAGTAAGGGCTAAGCTGATCTGAAATGTTCAGGAGTTAGTTGGTCAGGTGAAGACCATATGTGTGTGTTGTGTGTGTTTGTGTGTGTGTATGTGTTGGGAGAAATATGGTTAAGTAGTATGGTAATGACAGAAGGAAATCTAGACAAAGTTTTTTACCTGGGAAAAGTTCTAATAAGCTTTTGAAATGGGCAAAGGCCTATGACTGAAGTTAGCTGGAGATAATGTATATAAAATACTTTGTAAAATAGAAGGCATGGCTTAACAAAATAAACTGTAGTTAATTTAATTTAACTGAATTTTAAATCCTTAATGGTATTACTTTTAACCTAAAGAAATTAAAACTATTAAAGACAGTTAAGAGATCAACTCTTCACATATAGGTCATCCTTTATGGTAGTCTCTGGTTATTTTATTTCATTTTATTTTATTTTACTTTATTCTGGGAAATAGATCTACCTCCAAATCCCAATTACCTTGAATCCAATTTGGCTGTGGAAAACTTTCTTAAATGTATGGTTCTATGTTCTTGCCTCATTAATTCCTATCTGGTGAATATCACTGACTCTTTCCTGAATAAATGAATAAGCTTGTGATCCCACAGGGACATCAATTAAGTGTATAACAAATTCAGGTAGCATGTCCCAACCCCAGGACATAGCCAGGAAGTGGCTTTTTGAGAGAAATTGCTAACATCAGTTCACTTTACTGTAATCAACTTCTTTCTCCTTAAAGAAAAATTCTGGGGGTGGGGTATTTAACCGTCTTACCTGAGTTAGTTATATTCCAGTTCATTGCTGTTTCCTGGAACCTGGTAAGAGAAGGTAAATTGTAAAGCTCTTCTTGAGCAACTCTTTGTACTGAATGACCTCTCGCATGGGCCCCCTAGTGAGATATAAAAACATCTCTGCCAGGATCCCCTGTGCCTGATGAATAAACACCAAGCTTCAGTACAAATATTTGTGTCATGGAGTGGTTTGCTCTGTGCTGTCATGTGTCTTTCATATCAAGGAGGGTGTGGCAACCTTAAAAGAATATAGGGTAGCAATCAGAACACTTGGGTTTCCGACCTAGCTTAACCCATGGCCAGGCCCTCAGGGACTCTCTCCTCAGCTTTCAATTAGGGAATACAAATCTCCATGATTTAATTTTTAAAACTGAGTTAAATAAGATTCTCAAATATCACAAGTCTTCTAGTTACAATGATGGGAGACCCTGGAACATGTTAAAATCATTAATGGGTCCTTCTGACTTCCAAGGGTTCAAAACATCTCCCTTCCTTTGTGTGCCATGATGGCAAGAAATTTAAGTCCTGAACCTATGTGCTTTACCTTCCCATTCTTTGTAAGTTGATCTTTTTTGGGGTTTCCAGAGTGTTCCCCATCAGGATCTTCCAGACCTTCCCTTGTTTCCCAGTGCAGTAAGCAGCCTCTAAAATGGCCCCATGGACCCCTCCCCGTTTCTTATGGTCCTGTCGAACCCTCTTCCCTTGAGTATAGGCTGGACCTAGTGATTCCTTTATAACAAAGAGAATACATAAGAAGTAATGGATATCAATTCAAAGATTATGTTAAAAAAAGAATGGCTTCAGGGTGCCTGGGTGGCTCAGTCATTGAGTCTCTGACTCTTGATTTCAGCTCAGGTCATGATCTCAGGATTGTGGGATCAAGCGTCTCGTCAGGCTTGGCACTCAGCACTGAGTTTGCTTGGGATTCTCTCTGTCCCTCTCGATCTGCCCCTCTCCCTGCTCATGTTCTTTCTCTCTCTCTAAAATAAATAAATAAAATCTTAAAACAAAACAAAAAAACAGACTGGCTTCTTCTCTGAGACACTGCTCTTGGAGAAGCAAGCTGCCATGTTGTGTGTAGCCAGGAACTGATTTCTGTTGAAACTTGTCAACAATTACCTGAGTGAACTTGGAAGAGGATGTTCTAAGACCTGCCACCATCCAAGTGACTGAGCCTGGAGGCATATCCTTCCCAGCCCAGCCTTGAGATGACTGCAGTCCTGGCCATTACCTTGACTACAGTCTGTGAAAGATCCTGAGACAGAGGCTCAAAGCTATATCTTGCTTGGATTCCTGACCCACAGAAATTGTGAGATAATAAATTTCTGTAGATCTAAGCCATAACGTTTTGAGGTAAATTTTTATACTGTGATAGGATAATTAAAATAGTCTCCCCAGTTCCAGTGGGACACCAGCACTGGCCCTTCTTCTTAAAGCCCTAGACTACCACCACATAGAACCTGGACTTCAAGACCTTCTCATTCCATCTCCTAGTCCTAACAAAGCCCATGCTCAGCCCTATGCACCCATCGTCCTAAACCTGAGCTCCAGTGCTCCTCAGCTCACCCAGGAGGGATTTTGGTTATTTATAACAACTCTTCAATGACTCACCTTGATTTTCGTAAGATATTGTGAGATAAATGTTATCATACCCATTATACAAACAATGCTATTTTCACTCCGAAAAAATAAGCAACTTGCACAAGTAAGAAGTAGGATTTCTGACTCCAGGTTTAACGATATTATACTGAAGCTATCTCTGTTTTATTCTCTTATATATCACAGACAAGCTCTGACAAGTTACTAAACAAAAAGAGATTTGAAAAATTATCAGACCATCTGTACTAAGTGCCAAATAAGTTTACTTGTTTTAAATTGTAATAAAGTATCATACTACTATAAAATATTGTTATTAATACACACATATGTATATGTGCATGTGTGTGATTTTTTTCCCTGTTTGAATCTTGTGGGAATCTACACAGTTAACTTTCAATTAAAATTTTCTCTAGTTCTTGAGACTCATACATACTCCTTATGTGTACATTTGGATAATTAAATTTGACCCTGTATATATGATCAGATATAATGTATTTTTCCTCTGAATTTCATTGCTGAAGTTATTATTGATTTTTATTTTTATTTTATTTTGGTAAAGATTAAACAAGAAGGGAGTACCAATGTCATAACAAATACGATTCATAATGAATTCTTTCTCTCTACTGCTTGTGTTAAGGGACAGGGGAAAGAGATTTTTAGCATAAACCATCCCAGATCTTTAAATTTGTATGTAAAACTGGCACCAGTTCATCACTGCTTTTGCTGAGGAAAAAAAAAAATCAAAGTCGCCCACGAGGATTCCCCCCCTTTTCTTTAATAATGGATACTTTCAGAGACCTCCTAAGGTCCCATTCCCCCTGTCATGTTTAAAGGGTTTATTGTTTCCAGAAAAGCTTTTGCTGCTCCCTCTGGAGACTGAGCTGATCCAAGGTAATATTAATTCTGTGCCTCTCTCTTGTCGGAACTCAACTTCAAATGGAATATATGAGATGAAAGCTGAAAGAGAGGTTATGTGGGCTGTCATCCGCCATTGTGTCTGAGGCATCAACTGTGCTCAGAACAAATTAGGTGTCAGTCTGGTAAATCACAGTCGGGAAGGCAAATCAGTTTATAGAAGACTTATTTGGTCTCCTGGAAGGCTCCACCATTCAGAGAACAGTTAATCTTTCTTTTCTTTTCTTTTTGGTAATTTAAAAAAAAAATTGAGATTTAGCTGGTCATTTTTATTGTCTTCTCAAACCCGTCTCCACTCACTCCTTGTTTCCCCTACAGGGATGAAGAGCTGTTGCTCTAAGCGACTAGACTAGTAGCATTTACAGGACGATTCACAGGGAATATTTCATTATTTTAGTCTAATTTCCTAAATAACGGAAGACCCCAGAAAAAGAACGGGGGTGAGTCTGAGCAAGGGGAAGATGTGACTTAGCTGCTGGCCTTGTGTGTGTGTTATGTTTGCAGATCAAGGAGAAGCAGCACAGGGAGAAGCAGACAAATCTCGTTCTCATGGGATTTGTTTCAGTTTTTTCAAGTCCTTCTTGATCCCATTAGACCCTCATTAAGAAGTTTGGATGGCAGAATAAAGGGAATTGCTTTTTACCTTGGAATGCAGAATTTTAAATTTGTCACACATTTAACCTGAGGAAAAAAGAGACAAGAAAGAAGAAAAAAAAATATATTTGTCATATTAGGCTATTCAATCATTTTTGCTTTAATCTGAAATTTAAAAAAAAATCACTAACATTTATAAAGAAATAGGGCACCAAAAAAAAAAAAAAACCAAAAAACAAACCCAACAAACAAACAAACAAAAAACCCCCCAAAACAAAAAACCCAGATCCTAGACCAGGAATCACTAGTGTTCTAGTTTTGACTCAGTCAGTAATTTCAAGACCTTGAGATAATTACTTTAATATGCTAGCTCACCCTCTTCTCATCTACAAATGGTGATTATTATTTCTACCCTTGCATTTGCTAACATTGTTATTGTGTGGATCAACTGAGAGAAAATCATAATGAAATATAACATGTAAAAATCAAAGGTGATATTATTACAAAGGCCCCACCACTTGGTCCCATCTGTGCCACCACTCTTCACAAGCACAGAGGTATTTGTTCTCAAAGTTCATCCACTGTAATTTGAATTTCCACTTTGCTTGTATTTGCCTCCGCTGCCAGATCTCCCAAATGTACTTTGGGTGTGTGTGACTTGCTCCTGGAGGTATAATCAGAGAGTTAACCATTGCAACTTTAAATGATTTCTTGGGGTTTTGCCTAACAGTTCTGCAGAGAAAAAAGCATCGGGTACCAATAATTGCTACTTATTTCCTCATTTGGCTCAGCACCCTTATTTGAGATTTTGTACCCTTTCCTAATAACCCATTTGTTTGATTGAATATCAACGTTTCTACCTGCTTGTTCCAGTCATGTCTGTCTGTCTCTTTTGCCAAACATCTTGACTCCTGATCCTCCTTCTGGTTCTGGGATCTAAATTCAATCACAAAGCATATGTTCTAGACAAGTTTTCTTTTTTCTGTTCCATTTATACTGAACTTGTAGCAACTCAGATGTAACATCAAATCTTCTTAACAGTCATGTTGCTTGTTCCCGTTAGCTTAGATTCTGATTTCCTCTCCTGTTTCCCTTGAGTTACTGCAACATCTTAATAGAGACTGATTCACCCATTTGGCTTATGGGCATGTAGAAAAGCACATCATGTCCCCTTCCTTAGAGCCTGTGTGGAGGCTGCAGCATCATATCAAGGAGAACTATGCACAAAGGTTCTAGGTGGTTACTAACAGCTAACAGGGCCAATTTGAGAAGTGGAAGCCAAGGTGATAACATATACTTTATCTTCCCAAACTTCTACAAAGAGATGATCAGAGGCCTGGTGGCTGGGACTGACATTTGTGATATATTCAAGTTTTCCTTTCACCTGCTACTTCTTCACACCTGTAATCTTCTCCTACAAAGGTAACACTCTATTGCTCTTCACTTTGAACTTGTTTTAAAGATTAGCTACACTTTAATCTCTAGTTCATGATCGCTCACTCACTCTCCCTCTGGGATTTTGCTTTTTCTAATCTCTCTCCCAAAATGGCTCTTGTATTTGTACCGCTAATCCTCTAATTACCAAATCTAACAACGCTCTTTGTTTCTCATACTCTTGGAAATCCTTGTGACATTTACAATGTCAGGTACACACTCTGTGAAAGGCTCTCCTAGCCTAGTTTTCATGTCCTAAACATGCTTATTTCTCCTTCATTCCTGACCACTCATTTTTTTTAAATTTTATTATTTTTTAAATTTTATTATGTTGTGTTAATCACCATACATTACATCATTAGTTTTTGATGTAGTGTTCCATGATTCATTGTTTGTGCATAACACCCAGTGCTCCATGCAGAACGTGCCCTTTTTAATACCCATCACCAGGCTAACCCATCCCCCCACCCCCCTCCCGTCTAGAACCCTCAGTTTGTTTCTCAGAGTCCATAGTCTCTCATGGTTCGTCTGCCCCTCCGATTTCCCTGCTTTCATTTTTCCCTTCCTACTTTTTTTTTTTAACATATAATGTATTATTTGTTTCGGAGGTACAGGTCTGTGATTCAACAGTCTTACCCAATTCACAGTGCTCACCATAGCACATACCCTCCCCAATGTCCATCACGCAGCCACCCCATCCCTCCCACCCCCCTCCACTCCAGCAACCCTCAGGTTGTTTCCTGAGATTAAGAATTCCTCATATGAGTGAGATCATATGATACATGTCTTTCTCTGATTGACTTATTTCGCTTAGCATAATTCCCTCTAGTTCCACCCACGTCATTGCAAATGGCAACATTTGTTTTTTTATGGCTGCATAATATTCCATATATATATATATATATATATATATATATATATATATATATATATACACATACCACATCTTCTTTATCCATTCATCTGTCGATGGACATCTTGGCTCTTTCCATAGTTTGGCTATTGTGGACATTGCTGCTATAAACATTGGGGTGCACGTACCCCTTCGGATCACTACATTTTATCTTTGGGGTAAATACCCAGTAGTGCAATTGCTGGGTCATAGGGTAGCTCTATTTTCAGCTTTTTGAGGAACCTCCATACTGTTTTCCAGAGTGGCTGCACCAGCTTGCATTCCCACCAACAGTGTAGGAGGGTTCCCCTTTCTCCGCATCCTCGCCAACATCTGTCGTTTCCTGACTTGTTAATTTTAGCCATTCTGACTGGTGTGAGTTGGTATCTCATTGAGGTTTTGATTTAGATTTCCCTGATGCCGAGCGATGTTGAGCACTTTTTCATGTGTTTGTTGGCCATTTGGATGTCGTTTTGTACACCCATCACTTCCCTCATCTGTCTATGTTTGGATCTTCCCAACTCTTTTCAAACTATACTAATTTTAAATTCTGGGCCCTGAACTCAAATTTTCAGCCCTTCTCCTTACCTCACATCCTGACTGATATTTCCAGCAACTGCTTAGGTATTCCATATCCATGCCATATGGGTGTATCTGATGCACTATGCACAAAACTTAACTTCATCAAATCACTTTCTTCCCCTATATTTTTAGCCTATGTTTCACTCAAGAACTCTAACTAGAGTTTTTATAGTTATTTGCAACTCAAGCTCTACTGATTCTACCTCTCATGTAGATCCCAGGTGTGTCACTCTTCTGTCAGCTGTAGCCTCACTGCCGTCTTTAATTAAAGTCCCTGTCATTTCTCAATCTGACTCCAAACATCCCCAACTAGTTTATTTTACTTCTTCCCTGTTCACCCCCAGCTCATGCAATACATGCTCTACCATATGTTCTTTCCACAGCTTTCAGAATATGTCATGCTTTTGTCTGCTTTCTTTTTCTCATACAGATTCTCCTCTGCTAAAAATGCTCTTTCTCTCCAGGTCAAATGCCTCCAAATGTCTTCTCTGAGTTTTGGTCCCTCCTGAGTTACCCCATTTCCAATTTGCTTCAAATAAATTTGGCCACCTGCTAGGTATTTACTATTTGTTGCTATCTGTATTTTGATGCTGGCACCAGGTTCAAACTAAAGTCAAGCACATCTTTTGTTTTGCCTCAGAGCTACTAATAATCCATGGCTTGTTCTGATGAGAGAAACTGTGATTTCCCTTGATTTTTCTTTTCTTTTTTTAAAGTAGGCTCCATGCCTAACGTAGAGCCGAATGCAGATCTTAAACTCATGACCCTGAGATCAACACCTGCGCTAAAATCAAGACTCAGATGCTTAACCGACTAAGCCACCCAGGTGCTCCTCTCTTGATTTTTCTGATGGGAGAAACTGTGATTCCCCTTTCCTTTTCTTTTTTAACTCAAACACTGTCTCTGCCATCTTAGTAGAAAGAGGGTTTATTTGTTTCAAATTGTGTGGTTGTAAAGTGATAATTGTGCCTATTAAAATCTGGAGAAAGGCACCTGGATAAGCCAGTGGAGCTACATGAGGCCCCATGGGGTAGGTTGGAGCCACCTGGATTTATTTATATCTATTAAATATTAATCTAAATATTAATCTATTAAATATAAATCTATTAAAATATCCTCTTGTATTATGATAGCTAGCTTTTAGGAGATCAAAGAAACCAGTGTGGAAATGTTTTTTCTAACTGTGCAGCACACAAACATCATTTAAATGTCACCTCAACATGTGTATATATCCGAAGCCCATCAGAGCATCAGGGAGCAATGGGATCTGGCACTATGCCCGCATTGTTAGCCTTGCTCCATAATGATGGAAATAACAGGCAAAACAGAGACAAATAGTAAGGAAGGTGGTAGAATGTGTTGTGGCATGGGGACACAGTGACTGTAACAGGATGCTTGAATATCCAGTTTTGTCTTGAAAAAGAAAATCAATCTGAGGATGGCTCTATAATTTCCATGGCTAGAGGTGATTTGTCAAAAAGCTCCTGCTCTGGTCTCTTTGGAGATGGAGGCCTGTGGTCATACAAGGTCTTAGCATTGACATTAATCCCCCAAGTTTGGATGGCAGAAGCAGCAAAATAGGCAATGTGCCTGTCTAAGCAGGTCGAATGCCAGAGGCCAAAGAGCAAATGATCAGCAAACAACGTTTCTGGTCATTCTTCTCCTAGGAAGCTGTTTCTTTTTGTGAATGCACTTCATGGGATGATTTTCATGACATTCAATTATCAAATATATTTTGCTATTCAAAGCACTTTTATATTTATTCACTCATTTGGAACTCACATTTCTCCTGTAACATTATAAAGCATTAGAGCTGGAAAATTTGTTGGAGATCATTTCTCCAACACTAGCATTTACTAGGACCAAAGGAGATCTCGGTTTGGCTAAAATTGTATAAGTAGCTTGTATTACTGGATCATATACCACTGATTTTTCACTCTAATAGCTTTTCCCATAACCCCCCTGAAGAGCCATCCAGGTAAGAATTTATCAGATTCTTCGCAGGGTATAAAAGGAAATTATGGTTTCTGTAGTTGGGGAGGAGGGCTGTGAAGAACACCTTCAGCATCTAGTCTAGAGAGGTAGGTGAGTGAACAGTGCAAAGTGAGATGCTTTTCAAACAAATATATGCCAATTACACATTTTTTTTTTTTTTTTAGTATTAAATAGTGGGGATAGTATTCATCTTGCCTTCTTGGTTTTCTGTGTTTTATTTTGGAAGAAATAATCATGTATAGAAATATGTTAGTATGAGAGAGGCACGCTCCTTGTATTGAGGTTTGCTCTCTCCTTTGGGCATTACTGAGGTAACTCCCCACACAGACAGGGCACATACCTTTTAGGTCATTCTCCCTAATGTGGTGAGTTGATTGTTCATCCTAACTATCTGATAGGTTAGATAGCAATGATATTCCTTGACAATTCCTCAAACTCACTATAAAATATTTTAAAAGGATTAAACACTTGGATTTCTGATCTCAGTAGTGAGAAGTGACGTTTCATTATATTAGATTTCTTTCCCTAAAAATCTTTCATTTAAATAGTTTCCCAAATCCAGTAGAAAAATCTGTTGGGCACACAGAAGATACCAAACACTTGTCACTGCACACAGCTTCCTCTCTTGAAGTGTTTTTATTTCTTACTCATCTAAATTTCACCTATTGTTTCAGATCCAATCAATGTCACATCTCTTATAGGAGGCATTTATTGAATATAAAACAATTAATTATCTGGATTTCCATAGCACCAAAGAGTTCTAACTCCAAATCTAGCATTTAAGGATAAGCTATGTTTTCTCTTTTTTCTTTCCTAATTACATCATGGGATTTAGTTAGAGTCTCACTAGAATTCTAGGAAATTCAAATTTTATGCCTTTAAAATATTCTATCAGAAGCTTCTGGAATTGTCAAGGAATAACTTTGTGATCTGGCCTTCAAGGAAGTTAGGGTGAGTAATCAATCTACCACCTCTAGGAAAATGGTCCTTCAGCGTGCCCTGCATGGGAAGTTACCTCAGCGAAGCCCAGTGGAGATCCTCTGCATGTTTTTCTCTCTGTCATGTCTTGTAGTGCTCTCAGTGCAGGAATGGACCCAGCGTAAAGGTGGTAAGTATTTGTTGATTTATTTTACTTTCTCAACTCCCAACATCAACAAGAAAGATTCTGATAACTCCATCTGACAATAATTCTATTGCCCCTGACATACATTATTAGGTATCAACCAATTACAGTCCTTTCCCAAAGTCTGTCATGTTGTAGTTATATGAAATTGTACAAAATCATCTCATGTTTATCTTTAGTGCAGAAATAATTTTTGTTTTGCTCATCTCCAGAAGCTCTAGTGAGGAAAAGTCTTAAGTGAAATGGCCATAACATTCCTAAGCTTTACACATATGACAAATACTATTGTTATGACATTATCATTAGTGCTTACTACTATACATTTTGAGTCTTCATATTTAGCTTAATACTTTATGATAATCTATTTCATATTTTCTATCCTTTCTGCTCTTACATCTCATTTTAGTTTTACACATGTTAAGTGCAGACAAATACATACATGTATTTTATAAATCTGCTCTTAGAACAGGTCAGAAATCTCAGCAAATATTGTTATTTTCTTGGGTTTGAATCTATCATCAGACTCTGTACTGAGAACAGAGATACTGGTTTCAGTATGTGAAAACAGAAGTGTAGAATAAGAAATCATTCAAATTTTTTTAAAGATTTTATTTACTTATTTGACAGAGAGAGAGAGAGAGAGAGAGAGAGAGAGAGAGAGAGAACAAGTAGGCAGAGAGGCAGGCAGAGGGAGAGGGAGAAGCAGGCTCCCCACTGAGCAGGGAGCCTGATGCGGGACTCGATCCCAGGACCCTGGGATCATGACCTGAGCCAAAGGCAGCCGCTTAACCGGCTGAGCCACCCAGGCGCCCCATAAATCATTCAAATTTTCAGTTGAATTTTATATAATGGAAGAAAGAAGATGATTAGACTACATATCTATGGGAGATAACATTACATGAAAAAAAAGTTTGTTTCACGTTGGTGGGACTCCATCTGCAATCACAGCCACCCCGTCAAGAGGTCAGGAGATGTGATTATGGAAGGGGCAGCCTTGCCATCACTATTTAATCAGGCACACAGAACTGCTCACAGTAATCAGGAGTGACAGGCGGAGGGCTGCTATGTTTGGGGGGGGCGCAGGGAGGCAGCCCTTATCTGATGGGCTTCTCAGCACTCTCTCTCCTCCCCTCCAAAGGGTCACAGGCTGAACTGGCTGCACTGACTGTCACGTTGCCAGCCCGAGGTGACTGGCAGATGACTGAGGTCTTCATGCAGCTGGGTGACCAGGGATGCCTCCCCTACCTTCCTTGTCCACCTCTGCCCCAGCCGCCAGCCCAGAGAGCCGGAGGAGCATAATTACATTGGCATCACTCCAGCACCCCAAGGGCTCATTACCTGCTACCCCCTCTCACCTCCTCTACCAGGCAAACAGAAAGGTTAATAGTTAACGATGTCGAGCTTGATTGCTCTGCTAAAGCATACGTGTGGGGGATGCTCAGGTTTCAATCCAGGAAGCAGTATCTCCTGTGTCAGAGATAAAGAAGACAGTTGGCATGGAAAGGAGGCAGCATGATAGTTACTTCTGGGCTGGGAAGCCGCACATGAAGTTCCGTGTTTTAGCTTTAAAACTAGTTCACAGTGTGATGCCGTGAAAATCATGCAACCTTTTTTATTTAACCTTAGATCTTTCCTTTGTTGAAGATGGCATTTAGAGACAAATAATCTCTAGTTTCTCTATGATCTCAAAAGGGTCCTTTAAAGTTTGAAAACAGATTTTTTGCAAGGGAGCCTGTCTACTTGCCTGCTATTCGATGGAAGGTTGTCATATGAAATAATATAAAACAGTTCTAATATGGTCATTTAAGATTAACACTGGAAATTATTGTCTTAAGTAGTCCATTCCATTAAAAATATTCAAAGAGATCACATAAAAAAAACAAGAAATATTATTCAGCACCTGCTATGTGTTTACCATTTTCTATGCTTCTGTCTTCATCAGAGATTAATATACAGGAAATAATTTAAAGGCAATCAAAATTATGTAAGTATAATTAAACTATGTGGCAGCTGTGAAAATTCATTCTCTTCCCTCACTGACCTCCACCTCTAGGGAGTATAGCTGATCAAGAGCCTCACTCTGGAGTCAATGTCTGTATTGGCTAAGAGACCACACTTCAGCAGGGCTACACCAAGGGCTGACCTATTTCTGGGAAATTTGGGGCTCCCCTAATGGCTATGCCACACATTCTTTGGCTGGCATGGCAGTCTAGGATTCTCCCACCCGATATTTACTCCTTCTGTACTTCATTTGGCATCTGATTTGTATCATAGTTTTATAGTCCTCACAGCCTTCCCTGGCTCTCTCCCATTTTCCCTCATCCAGGCATCCCCAATAAAATCCTTGCACAATAAATCTTGTCTTGACATCTGCTTCTTGGATCATTCTAACTAACAAAGGCTAAAAATTGTGTAAGCTCTGTAGATATAAATAAACGTACAAATAAACCATAAAGTAGAAACTGAAAATGGTAAAAGTTACCTCTGGGCTCAATCACCAGCTCTACCAATGACTAGCTCTGTAATCTAGGCTAATGATTTATCCTCTCTGTCTCAGTTTTGTCCCCTGTAAAATGGGAATAATAGTATTACTTACATCTAGGGCTTTGGGGAGTACAAAATAAGTTTATCTGTGTAAAGCCCTGAAGACATGAAAAGAGGCTCAACATCATTGATCATCAGGGAAATACAAATGAAAACTACAATGAAATATTACCTCACACCTGCCAGATTGGCTAAAATCAACAACACAAGAAATAACAGGTGTTGGTGAGCCTGTGGAGAAAGGGGAACCCTCTTGCACTGTTGACAGGAATGAAACCGCTGCAGCCACTCTGGAAAACAGTATGGAGTTTCCTCAGAAAGTTAAAAATACAACTACCCTATAATCTAGCTATTATACTACTAGGTTTTACCCAAAGAATACAAAAATATTAATTCAAAGGGATACATGCACCCCAATGTTTATAGCAGCACTGTCTATAGTAGCCAAATTATAGTAACAGCCCAAATGTCCATCAACTGGCAAATGAATAAAGAAGAGACGGTATATATATCATGGAATATTACTCAGCCATAAAAAAGAATGAAATCTTGCCATTTGCAATGACATGGATGGAGCTAGAGAGTATTATGCTAAGTGATATAAGTCAGTGAAAGACAAATACCATGATTTCACTCATATGTGAAATTTAAGAAACAAAACAAATGAACAAAGGAGAAAGAGAGAGAGTAGCAAACCAAGAAACAGACTCTTAACTACAGAGAATAGACTGATGGTTATCAAAGGGGCAGGGATGGGCAGATGGGTTAAACAGGTGATGGGGATTAAGGAGGGCACTTGTGATGAGCACCAGTTGTTGTAATAAAGTATTGAATCACTGTATTGTACACTGAAACTATTATTGCACTTTATGTTCACTAACTGGAGTTTAAATAAAAGCTTTAAAAAAGGAACATCTCAAAAAATATTATATGAAAATGATAATCAAGATGGATAGCATTTAGTAAGTAATCACTATGGGTCAGGCTGTGAATTACATGAACTATTTAAGTTAATGCTCATAGCACACTTATGAGGTAAATTCCTATATTATCATTCCAAGTTGACAAATGAGGTACCTGAGCACAAACTGTGTTAAATAATCATTCTGAGGATGTAAATTAAGTGTTTCAGATATACCTCAAATTCAAGAACATCTAAATTAAAGACCAACATTCTTCAGACAGACATCATCCTTGCCCTTGAAAGGACACAATAAACTTGACAGAGCACATAGAGTCTGATGGGTGTTTTGCAGCCCTTGGTTGAGGTATGTGGGAAACTAGCAAGATTTATGCAATTCACTGATGTGCTATAGAGGTATTGAAGGATAGTAGATTGGTCAGAATTTGAGGAGGGCTAAAGTATCTTCCATGGTAGTTCCCACTTCCTCCATGAAGGCTTCCCTAACAGTAGATAATGGACAATCTTCTCCACATCTGAATTTTTGCAGTTTCTTAATACTTAGGAAATATATTTTTATACTGAACACTAACTTTTAAAGATTTTTTTTAATTTATTTATTTGAGAGAGAGAAAGAGAGAGAGAGAGAGAGAGAGCATGAGAGGGGGGAGGGTCAGAGGGAGAAGCAGACTCCCCGCTGAGCAGGGAGTCCGATGTGGGACTTGATCCCGGGACTCCAGGATCATGACCTGAGCCGAAGGCAGTCGCTTAACCAACTGAGCCACCCAGGCGCCCCTGAACACTAACTTTTAAAGTATAAATTTTATTAGTCCATTTAAATTGAAGTTCTTTGAGGGCAGGGCCTATTCTAGGTGCTCTGTGTAGATCTCTACCCAGGAAAGTACCCCAGAAAATATATTAAAATAATAGTTTAATTATATTCTCATCATGAGTGATTTACTGGGCACCTACTAATTCTCTTCCTATGTACAAAACATGTGTATCAGACACTGTTCTTTTCACCACGAAGCTCTAGCTTCTCTTAGGGAGAGAACATTTACCCATTTAACAGGAAGATTTCTGTATTTCCAACCTTTGCTGTGTTCCATACACATTCAAACTTAACATGAAAGTTCAAGTGCCAAAAAGTGAAGGTGGTGGGGAGTCTTTCCAGTAATCAGCATGTGACTGGAATTGAAGGCCTTTCGGAGATCCCTGTTTAAAATCTGTTTTATTCATTCAGCAGCAGCAATTTCTTTAACAGCTACAGTTATAATTGAGAGGTTTGGGGGCAGAGAGAATTAATTTCGATAAATGTTTTATTCTTTTACCAGTAATTCTCTTAGGTGGACTTCAGTGAATTACCTTTGTTATACAGCTATTACCAGGGATAACCTCCAAATAACTGCGGCATCAGCCAAGGAATGTCTTAACTATAGTAAGGGAATGTAGCCCTCCTGAGAGAGGTAGATTTTTACCCCAGTGCTGGGGATAATAATCATAGCACAGCATCTGTCTTTCTGTAAAACTGGGCATTTGAATCTGGGACTACATAAATTAAAGCTCTTAACAGAAACTGTGGGAATTTTTCTTGGAAAATTTGTAAGAGGGAACTAGTTTTGCTTTTTTTTGTCCACTACAGTGGCAATTAGTACCACATGGCCTATTCTGTTACAACCTGTACAGAGCTGTATGCTCCACCAATCTTTCTACCAAAAATATTCTGCCTAGATATCAAAGAAGGCTCCTCACAAAAGACGATGTTGGTGCTGGGTCTTCCAAAATAAACAAGAATCAGCCACTTAAGAGAAGGAAAGGAAAGAAAACATCAGTCAAATGAAAGCTAAGGACATAACCTAAATGAAGTTGTTTGACTAACAGACAATGGAGCTCGAAGACAGAGTATATATAAATTATTTTGAAATGAGAAATTTACCGAGGAGAAAAAACGATAAGTTATTAAGGACATGAACATATGTTTAAACTCAGTAGTAAAAAAAAAAAAAAATCATTTCCAAGACTAGATATCACAGCACCAGTTACATTGCAAAATGTTTGCAAGTAAGTAGGGATATAACAAAGCTCATAAACTTCTGGTAATAGGAAATAGTTGTTGCTATCCTGCAGGAGAATACAGTGGATGTTATTAATTTAAATATACAAAAACTATGTCCTCCTTTTGCTATGAAAAAGAAATTTTTGATGAAAGCTCATAGCAAGAACTGGAAATCAAAAGCAATGAATAACTGTTTGAAAGTATGAAAAAGCAACAGAATAAGACAGAACTTGGGAGCTAAGATTCTGAAAAGCAAATATTCTAAGATGAGTTGAACATTTTGCATATAACTTTCCCTTGAGCAATTTGCTGACTCCTAAATTGCACATGGATGTGGTTACATCCAAAAAACCACACAGAAAGCAATTTTTAAGGGACTAAGAGGCTAAATAGTTTTTTGTGGGTTTTTTTTTTTTGAGTTTAAGGTCATGAAGAAATAGAAATCCATCCCTCCTAAAAACCTTAGAGTTTAGTTGTAATCTTGGGAGAAATATGAACTAGCGTTAATGACAGATAGAATAAGGGCATACCATAC